>NC_047085.1:267126333-267426333 GCF_902459505.1 Geotrypetes seraphini | reverse complement strand
AAGGATCATACCAAACCTTTCCCCTTCAGAAATGAGGGGAGCGTTTCTCTTTGATCAGGTAGGAGGCAATTCAGAAAGGATTCTCATAGGGAGTAATAGGAACCCGATATAACAGGTGCCATACCACCCCTCGTGGAGCCACTGGTATGCATAGGGGCCACAAATCCACCAACAGTTAGCATAAGAAGGTAACAAATAATTACTAAAACCCATAAGCTAGGCAAAGTGTTGCCTTTCAGTAAAATAGATAGAAACGGTAATATTTCCCAGAGAAAGTGAAATATTTGGACTATCAGATGAAACATAATGTTGGCATGAACTCTTTCCAGCATACCAGGTGGTCTTATCTGTCCTTTTAGAATGATAACAAAGAAACCCTCACTTGGATCTAACTAAAACCGGGGCTGGAGGTGTATTTGGGTCAAAACTAAAAACATAACGAGATAATGTCTGAAGAAGAGAATATTTCCCTCATGACTAAACTGAGGTGCAACCAATCTACTGCATGCCATAAGGTAAATAGAATAATAACAAAAATCAGAAACATCCATGCAACAGGTCTAAAAGGTAACCCACCAGAGTGATGTGAAAGCTGGGCACAAACCCATCAATTGCATATATTGGCATATCTAGCTACATGAAATTTCATTTGTTCATAGGAATTTCCCTGACCCACTATAGGAAGGAAAAGATTCCATTCTGCAAAAGTTTGGGGGAAGACAGCAAAAAAAAGAAATATAGAACACCAAATAATTAGCACCTATTCAGTATAACAAAAAAGATAATCAGTATCAAAAATAGATAAATATAATAATAACAAAAATACACAACTATTCAAAAGCTGAATCAATATAGATTCTCCTGAGATGAACTACTAATAGTGTCTATAGTCCTTGATTTCCTTATAGGAACAATAGATATGCTCAGGTAATCAGGTATTAGCAATATGAGCTGGTTTAATGTCTTTCACGTGTACCAATGGTGTATACCCTTTTAATTCCACTGCATAAAGGACTACCACTTCCACTTGAAAAGGTCCATAAAAGTATGGCTGAGTCCATATACTTCTTGTATGTAATCTCTTATACACCCACTGATCCTGGTGGAACCTGTAAACTGGAAGAACTTGATCCACACTCTGACTCGGGGGTCCATCGCTATTGGACCTCTGCTATAGCTGTCTGTAATGCTACAACATAATCAGAAAATAAAGCATTAGTACAGGGGTATCCAAGCTTTTGGCTTCCCTGGGCCGCATTGGCTGAAAAAAATATTTCTGGGGCTGCACAAACATGCAAACGCTGCAGCAAGACAGAGGAAGGAGCCGGCAAGACGGTAAACACACGGGGGAAGCAGAGGAAAACACTGCATCGCCCTCGACCGGGGCCGCACAAAATACTTCACTGGGCCGCAGGTTGGACACCCCTGCTTACAATTCCCGGGTTTCACAAAAGCAAGGGGCATCCTTCTTCCAGTGGCAATTTGGAAAGGAGTCAACGCAAACCTAGGCATATGCCTATTGCGCACTACATAAGAAACATAGAAAGATGACGGCAGAAAAGGGCTATAGCCCATCAAGTCTGCCCACTCTACTGACCCACCCCGATAAGTCTAGATGCTAGTGATTCGTCCTACGTAGGGATCCCACGTACATGTCCCATTTACTTTTAAAGTCAAGCACGCCGGTGGCCTCGACCACCTGCACCGGAAGCTTATTCCAGTGATCTACCACCCTTTCCGTGAAAAAATACTTCCTGGTGTCACTACTAAATTTCCCTCCTCTGAGCTTAAGCGGATGCCCTCTTGTGGTCGAGGGTCCTTTGGGGAAGAGGATGTCATCTTCCACCTCGACACGTCCTGTGATGTATTTAAATGTCTCAATCATGTCCCCTCTCTCCCTGCGTTCCTCTAGAGTGTAGAGCCGCAGTCTGCTCAGTCTCTCTTCGTATGAGAGACCCTTGAACCCCAAGATCATCCTAGTGGCCATCCGCTGAACCGACTCGATTCTAATCACATCTTTACGGTAATGTGGCCTCCAGAACTGCACACAGTATTCCAGATGAGGTCTCACCATGGTTCTGTACAGCGGCATTATGACTTCTGGTTTCCGACTGACGAAACTTCTATTGATACATCCCATCATTTGCCTTGCCTTGGATGTGGCCTTCTCTACCTGCTTGGCAGCCTTCATGTCTGCACTGATGATTACTCCCAAATCTCGTTCTGCTGAGGTCGTGGCTAATGTTTCTCCATTTAGGATGTAAGTTCTGTGCGGATTTCTGCTACCGAGGTGCATGACCTTACATTTCATAGCATTGAAGCCTAGCTGCCAAGTCGAGGACCAGTTTTCCAGCGTACGAAGGTCCTGTGTCATACTATCCTGTAAAAAGCTTTCACTTACTATGTTGCACAGTTTTGCATCGTCGGCGAATAACGTTACTTTACCCTGTAGCCCTCGTGTCAAGTCCCTTATGAATATGTTAAAAAGGAGAGGACCCAGGACCGAGCCCTGCGGCACTCCACTGGTCACTTCTGATGTTTCAGAAAGGGTACCATTGACCATCACCCTCTGAAGTCTACCACTCAGCCAATCATTGACCCATGCAGTTATCGTCTCACCCAACCCCATTGATTTCATCTTATTTAGTAGCCTGTGGTGTGGGACGCTGTCAAAAGCTTTGCTGAAATCCAAGTATACTATGTCCAGAGACTCTCCTGAGTCCAACTTTCCTGTTACCCAATCAAAGAAGCTGATGAGGTTGGATTGACACGACCTACCCTTAGTGAATCCATGTTGACTAGGATCCCTAAGATTCCCCTTATCCAAGATCGTGTCCAACTTACGTTTAATTAGTGTTTCCATGATTTTACATACTATCGATGTGAGACTCACTGGTCGGTAATTCGCAGCCTCTGCCCTGCAACCCTTTTTATGCAGAGGAACAACATTCGCTGTTTTCCAATCCAGGGGGACTCTCCCCTTCTTTAGGGAGAGATTGAAGAGCATGGCTAATGGTTCCACCAGGACCTCGCACAGCTCTCTGAGCACTCTTGGGTGCAATTCGTCTGGACCCATGGCTTTGCTCACCTGGAGTCTTGACAATTCGCTGTAGACATCAGCTGGTGTGAACTCAAAATTCTGAAATGGGTCTTCCGCGCTTGACATTGCTTCCAGATGTGGCCCTTTCCCTGGTGCCTCGCAGGTAAAAACCGAGCAGAAGTATTCATTCAGTAGTTTGGCTTTATCGGAATCTGTTTCCGCGTAATTCCCGTCCGGTGTTCTGAGGCGTGTTATCCCGTTTGTGTTTTTGTACCTGAAGAAGGATTTGTCCCCTTTCTTAATGTTCTTTGCTAGAGTTTCTTCCACTGCAAGCTTGGCCTCCCTGACTGCTGTTTTGACTGCTGCAGACCTGGCCCTATATTCAATGTTAGCTTCACCTGTTCCCGTACGTTTGTATGAAAGAAATGCTCTTTTTTTCTCCTTGACGAGGTACAAGACCTCTTCAGTGAACCATTGGGGTTTTTTGTTTCTTTGTTGTTTATGTACCAATTTTATGTAGCGGATAGTTGCCTCGTGTAGGGTCAATTTCAGGTTTGACCATATGGCTTCCACATTATCAGTTGCTTCTTGATCTTGCAGCGTCTGCTGGACGAAATCTCCCATACGTGCGAAATCAGTGCCCCGGAAATTGAGTACCCTCGTTTTAGTTTGTGATTTAGGGAAACCTTTCCTGAGGTTGAACCATACCATGTTGTGGTCACTGGTAGCTAGCGTTTCTCCCACTGAGACCTCCGAGACACTCTCGCCGTTTGTAAGTACGAGGTCTAGGATGGCCTCGGCCCTAGTGGGCTATAGTACCATTTGTTTGAGCTATACTCCCATCATGGACGTCAAAATCCTCCTGCTACCACAAGTTGTCGCTGAGAGTGTGTTCCAGTCTACATCGGGCATGTTGAAGTCCCCTAGCAGAACAGTGTCCCCCCCATAGAGTGCCGCTGGCAAATATTTCAGCCAGTCTTTAGACTCCAATGGCATAATTTTGCGCAACGCAGTTTTTATTAAATCGTTTGATTTTTTTTTTTTTTTTTACAAAACTAGATTCAGGATGGTAAACTGTTATAAATTTGTGCTTAATCAATAGTGAGTTTGCCAATTGCTGTAATAATGTATTTTTGAAATGGCTGGCATTATATGTGGCTATCTCATAAGGAATTCCATGCCTTGCAATAATTTCATTTAATAATACTTTTGCCACTTCTCCCACTATCTCTTTTCTACAGGAGTAGGCTTCAATCCAGCCCGAAAAAAGACAAACACAAAGTAAAAGATACCTCTTACCTTTACATGGTATAATCATGTCCTTAAAATCCACATGCCACTTCTGAAAAGGTCCCTGCAGAATAGGTAGATTGCATGGTGTGACACAAGTACTCCTAGGATTAGTTTTAATACATACAGCACAGTGTGACACAGTCTGCTTCACTAATTTTCCTAAATTAGGATGCCAGATCTGCTATGACAATTGGCTAATCAAAGTAGCTGTACTTTCATGTAAGGCATTGTGCATTTGTTGAATCATTATCACAAGAGGTACCTGTGCCATACATGGCAAACCTGATGAGTTATACCGTATACCTTCTGTACACTTACACTGTAAATTCTTCCATTGCTGAATCTCTTCCTCTGTTACGCCATCTAGGAACAGTCGCCTATTCTCTTCCTGTTCTTTTGTAATCTTGCTTTTCCCAGGACAAGTAGGCAGCATATTCTCACATATGGGTGACGTCATCTATGGAGCCCCGACGCAGACAGCTTTTCAAGTAAACTTGATTGAAGATTCAAGTTTGCTGTGCTGCACCACGCATGCATGCCTTCCTGCTCCACTAGAGGGCGCATCCCCTCCTCGTGGTCTCCAGTTCTTTCGTTTCCGCGGAGCCAAGAAGTCCTGTTTTTGGTCTCTGCCTGAAAGTGCCTTCTAGCACTACGGCTTTTCTTGTTTTTTCTGGGAGAATCGCTGTGCGCGTGTAGTTGCTCTTTTTTCTGTAAGTTTGTTGTTGTTCGCGGTCTTTTTTACAGCCCGGGAGCTCCCGGGTTGTCGCGGCTGCATGGCCTCGGCCGCGGCCTCTTCTTCTTATGTCCAGGCTCTTGACCGGGTTTAAAAGTGCACCAGGTGCAATCGTCTTCTGTCCATCACAGACTCACATCGCTGGTGCATTCTCTGCTTGGGGGCCGATCATCCTACCGAGTCCTGCCCCCAGTGTGCCACTTTTCAGCATCGGGCCCTTCGTCGACGTAAGGCCCGTATGGCGGATCTTTTTGCGGTCGACCAGCCCTCGACCTCGGCTTCAGCCCCGGCCTTGACCTCGGCCTCGGGTGCCTCGGCCCCGCCTCGGGACTCAACCCCGAAGACCTCAGTGTCGTCCAAGACCTCGGCTCCGGGTAAGTCCCCTCTTCCTCCCGCAGGTTCTACACCGGCGAAGAAGCCTTCCTCGGGGATGCCAGCAGGGCATGGTGGGAGTTCCCTGCTCATTGCTTCGGCGAAGTCCTCCAAGCCCTCGGGTCGAGCTTCCACTACCAGGGAATACTCTGCATCGAGGTCGCCCTCGGTGGAGTGCACTACGGCACCGGACATGCCTTCGATGATGCCCGTGCCGGTTTTTCAGGACATGCTGCGGGCGATGATTTCATCGGAGCTGTCCGCTGCGCTGGCCCATCTCCAACTGGCCTTAACCTCGAGTGCGCCGGACCAGCCTGAGTCGCGCATCGGGGCGCCGGAGACCAAGGTGCACCAATCCCGACGTCTTTCTTCGGACTCCTCGCCTCGGGCCTCGAGGCGGTCTTCCCCCATGGGGCTCTGCGGGGCGAAGCGTCGCTCGAAGCACGCTGAGGCCTCGGTCCGGAGGGTTTCTAAGAGGGCCAGAGGTTCCCCTCCGAGGCGAGGTCGCTCACCGACTACCCGTGCTGTAGGACCGCTGAGGGTTTCGGAGTTCTCTCTGGATAACCCCCGGTTGTTGCTCACTCCCCCTCGGTCCAGGGCTCTGGACCGAAGCTCGAGGCTTTCGCCCAGGGAGTCCGGGGGTCAGGTCCCCGATCCGTCATCGGTCGGTGCCCCGTACCCCGGGGTCGTCTCCGAGGGGCTCCTCGAGATGCCGCAGGTCCTCGACCCCAAAGCGCACCTTGAGTGCTTCCTGGGGTTCGGAGCGCGCTACGGAGCGGGAACCTCGCTACTCTAGGGAGGCTTCCCCTTCCTTTTCGGTGCCGGGGCGGTCTTGTTCGGCGTCATCCCCCGAGGCCAGGGGAGCGTCCCGCCTGTCCTTCATGAGGTTCGTGCAGGACATGGGTCGGGCACTTAACCTGGACCTCCAGTCTGACTCCAGGTATTCTAAGGAGTATCTGGCGGAGTTGGACATGCCGTCTCCGCCTAGGGAGTCCCTCCGGCTGCCGTTGAACCCTGTGCTCCGGCAAACCTTCATTAGGAACCTTGAGACTCCTTATATGGTGACGGCGGTCCCCTCGAAGATGGAGTACAAATACCGTACGGTCCCCTGCCCGGGGTTCGAGCGTCCGCAATTGTCTCACCAGTCATTACTGGTGGAGTCATCCATTAAGAAATCTCACCCGTCCTGTGTCTTGGCGGCTGTCCCGCCAGGTCGGGAGGGCAGGACCCTTGATAAATTTGGCCGCAGGCTCTACCAAAATTCTATGATGGCCTCTAGGGTGCTGAATTATTCCTTCACCTTCATGCGCTATCTAAAACACCTGATTGGCTCATTGACGGCCTTCCAGGCGGACTTACCGGCCTCACGCCAGGGGGCGTTTGGCCTGCTCCTCGAGGATTTCTCCAACTTACGGCTTCATCTGTTCCATGCGGCGTATGATGGGTTTGAGCTTTCGTCCAGGGTCTCGGCTTTTGCAGTGGCCATGCGCCGGCTGGCTTGGCTACGCCTGGTCGACATGGATACGAATCTTCAGGATAGGTTGGCCAACCTCCCCTGCGTGGGCAAGGAGTTGTTTGATGACACCATTGAGGCGGCTACGAAGCGCCTCTCGGAGCATGAGAAGTCATTTGCTTCGCTCGTCAGGCCGAAGCCGAAGCCGTCCACGTCGCGGCCCTTTCGGCCCCCCCGCGGCGTTATCCACACAAATCTACCCCAGCGTTCTCCCGACCACCGCCCAGACGTCAGCAGGCACATCCTAGGGTCTTACCCAAGTCCCAGCCACCTGCCTTTGCTAAGCCTTCTCCGTCTTTTTGACGGGATGAGTGGATGGGGGCAGGCCCTCTCCGTTTTGCAGTCAGATCCCACTCCGATCGGGGGCCGTTTGAGCAAGTTCTACCATCGCTGGACCACCGTCACCTCGGACGCTTGGGTCTTAGGCGTGATTGCCACCGGGTACACTCTGAACTTCTGGGAGGTTCCTCCCGACAGCCCACCAAGCGAGTGTCGTTCCAATCGGGCGCAGCTACCCCTTCTTCTCTCGGAAGCTTGGGCTCTCCTCCGCTTAAGGGCGGTGGAAGTGGTCCCCCCTTGTCAACAGGGGCGGGGGTTTTACTCCCGTTACTTCTTAGTTCCAAAGAAGGCGGGGGATCTGCACCCGATTCTGGATTTAAGACGTCTCAACAAGTTTCTGGTGCGGGAAAATTCCGGATGCTTTCCCTCCCGGTTTTGTATACACTCCTGGACGAAGGGGACTGGATGTGCTCCCTCGATCTGAAGGAGGCCTACACCCATGTTCCGGTGCATCCCGCTTTTCAACGTTTTCTGCGCTTTCAGGTGGGAGAGTTGCACCTCCAATATCGGGTCTTCCCCTTTGGTCTGGCCTCGTTCCCTCGAGTCTTCACGAAGTGTCTCGTGGTGGTCGCGGGGGCGTTGCGGTCCCAGGGTCTCCAAGTGTTTCCTTACCTGGACGACTGTTTAATCAAAGCGCCGTTGAGGGAGGGGGTTATCTCAGCGACCCGACAGACTATTATATTTCTTCAGGGTTTAGGGTTCGAGGTGAACTTTCCCAAATCTCAGCTGTGCTCCTCTCAATCCCTACAGTTCATCGGGGCCGTGCTGGACACGATTCGCCTGCGTTCATTTCTTCCTCCTCCTCGGCTGGAGGCGCTCATCCGTCTGAGCCAGCAAGTCTCTCTGCTACCCTCAGTCTCGGCGAAACACATGATGATTCTTCTGGGTCATATGGCTTCCACCATACATGTCACACCGTTTGCCCGATTGCACCTGCTGATCCCTCAGTGGACGTTGGCCTCTCAGTGGCGTCAGGACCGGGACCCGATCTCCAGTCCCATGGCGGTGACTCCTCCTTTGAGACGCTCGCTCCGTTGGTGGACCAACTCTTCCAATCTTTCCAGGGGTTTGCTCTTTCTCGCCCCTCCGCACCACAAGGTCCTCACCACGGACTCTTCGGAGTATGCTTGGGGGGCTCATCTAGACGGGCTGCGCACTCAGGGGCTGTGGTCAGCGGAGGACCGTCGCTGACACATCAACGTTGAAACGAACAGGATCCGTTTCTGGGTCCCAAAATCGTCCTTCAAACATTCTATCATCTATTTCAGATGTCTGGAGGCAATTCCCCTTAGAAAGAAAGATACGCAGACAGAGTTCTAAAGGGATAGCCTGTTTTATTATCAGTCTGCATTCATTTATATATCCTTCACATGGGTCAGTGGTAACCATCACAGGAAGAGGGGGATGGACAAGAGAGGGGAGGGGGTGTGTGAGCAGGATATGTACATGGCAGGGGGGTTTGAGCTTTTATTGTCTCAAAGACGAAACTTCGTTAACATGATTAAATGACCTCTTCCCAAACCATCAAGAAAGTAAACACGAACATTCTGCATTTGATTACCTCCAGCACAGGCAGGAACAAAAGACATAAAATATGTGTGTCCTTTTTAAATGTGTCCTTTCATAGACAGAGACAGAAAACCTATCCTTTCCTTTCAATCCCCTCTTACGTCATGAAAATGACATCATAAATGCACAGCATGAGCATGGAGGGAGAGATATTCTAGATATGTCTCTTGAGGAGGGGTTTTAGGGGCTGTAATATGAGTCAAACAGCGCAGGAACAGTCTAAAATTACATAAGCAACAAGAGTGCAGATAATAATAAAGATTATAACAATAAGAAGGTCTTTCACCCACCCCTGCATCCAAATAAAATACAGATCCCAAGGATTAGATAAACCAGAATTACATTTAAGTTAAGCAGAGAGGTCTTCTAATTTTTTAATGGCCATAGTAACCTTACCCGTGGGACCTGCATTGTCAGGAATAAAGGTGCAACAGGATAAAGTACTGGGGAGAATTTTACAGACACCCAACAAAGCGTTGCTGATTATAATAAATGTAATTAATCCAATCAACATTCTTATTGATAGTAATAAGGGACTCAAACCTAGCCTTAACCTGGTCTCGGGCCTTGAATTCATCTGGGACACCTCTTGGGACCCCTATCTCATCTATGTATAGCTAAAGCGCACTGGCCTATCTACTGGCTGGGTAGTTTAACACGGAGCCGGAGGTCTCCACAGAGCCAGTAAATATCACCTAAAGCAAAATCTGATGCTGCAACAGTAAAGCATACCTATAATTTCCAAATAAGAATACTAGGCTGTAGTTAAATTTCCAGTATGCCTCAGACAATAGTTTCTGATTAATACATTAACACATTTTAGCTAATCATGATTTAATCAGGACTACTTGAAACCGTCTTCCTGCCCTCAGGGTCTATCTGCATCCCCATGCCAGAGTCAGATTGATACAATTTCCCATAGGCCTTGGCTGACACCAGCTATGCCAACCGAAAATGCTGAACGCCTGCAACGGCTATGCTGACATCTTCCATATTCTTTGAAATGAAAGCAAACTTGTGGTACCCTTAGCCAGCTTGCCTCGCTTATGCCTTGCCAATCTGTAACAGTATATCAGCACATCCCCTGTCCTCCAAGCTATGAAGATAAACAGTTCCCATTATGAGTTCAAACCTCTGTCTTAGGTTGCATAGGTCGTATCTATATCTTACCCGTCGTTGAGTGAATGAACGGTGCATAAGGGATGCAGGAAACTTTCTCAGGAGGCCCAGGCAAAAAGGTACAAAGATGTCATAAGAGAGTATGTAAGTATGGGATATGGGATAATATTATCTCTGACCCTGGTAATGGTAATGCAATAGGCCATGCCAAATTAAAACCAAATTAGCAAGTGTCAGAGAAGATACTGGAAATTCATGTATAACGGCCTTAAAAGCTAAAAGGAACCTTGTGAGAAAAGAAATGTACACGTGTTTCACTCTACAGCAAAGGAGAATCATAGCAAAATTTGTAGAATAGTTAAGATAGGGTGAATTAAAACATTAAATACATGGTCTGCAGTGAGCGAATACTCAAAGAAAAGTTCCCAAACTTGAGACATGAGCATCTCGGAGCAAATTTTGTGCAATCTGTTCATTTTCAAAAGTGATAGTATGATTCACTTCTTTGGAGGTTTTCTTAAATTGTTCAATGTATGAAATAAATTCTGGAATGTCCGTAGAATAGGTTAAATAGGTGGAATTGTACAGCAAAGCGTTCTTAGGAAGGTGGCTATATCCGATGAACAGGAAACATTGTGTAAAAGTCTTTGCAGTCAGGGTGCAGGAAGATGAATTACAGTCTCTTTAAACTGGTGAGATGCACGCTTGGAATGAAATGATGTTTGCACAGGATCTGTCATTCACTGGAAACTAGTAGTGTTCACCCTTGAGATGAAATGATGTCTGTGCATACAGGGAGGGATTTGAAAAGAGTCCCGATATCATTCAGCAGCTGTACTTCAGTGTGATCCAAATAAGAGATAGAAAACGGGAGAGAAACCATGTTGCCTGTACTGAATGGAGAGAGAGAGAGAGAGAGAGAGACACCAGGTTGCCTGTACTGAATGTGGCAACATGTGACAATATTAATACATTTACTTGTTATAGTTATGGCAAAAGAGAGACAATATTCAAGTACTTAAGGTTCTTAATCAGACATTCCAAAAAGATATGTTTTTGTGTGCTGCATATAACTATTATGGCAATTCAGAGAGACCATAATTCTGTACTGAATGTATTTAAAAAATTATGTCAGAAATGTGTACTGAATAGTTCATATCTAGTGAGCACCATAGAATAAACATGTATAGATATAGAATAAAACCTTTTCTTAAAAATATAACCCCTAACTAAGCTACATTTAGCATATGCAAATTATAGGGAAAAAAGAACATTGCGCATTTGGGCTAGTAAAAAGTGGGAAAAGAGCTAGCTCTAGAAATGGCCAATATTATGTATCCTGGGGTACCCCTCAAACCAAAACAAGTAGGCAAAACACAGACCACATGGCACAGACAAAACACAAAACACATAGCTCTAGGCTTCAAACTATTCTTCCATCGGTCAAGTGTTAAGAGCTGAACTTATCTCTGGAAATAAACACATTGTTATAGAAAAACAAAACAGAGATTAACACATGAGTAAAGTATATGGACAAATAATGCATAGCATAACCATTTCATATTTAGAAAAGCTAATGTCTCTTTGGATCGTCTTTATCTCTGCAGTGACAAAGAGGATCCCTGGAAAACACCAGAAATATCCTTGTGCCAAAACTGGGATGGGCATGCATATATCCGAACCGCTGCTAAGAAAAAGAAAAGAAAAACACATTTTAATTTTGCAACATCCTAATTTCAGCTAAAACAATAGGAAGGAATTTTTTTCCATTCACAAATGTGCCAGCTGTGGCTTTCCAGATTTTATCTTTAAATAGTCCTGTTCATGCGTTCGACAATACCAGAACTCTGTGGGTGATATGGGAGATGAAATTTCCACTCAATGCGGAGTGCGATAGCTAAATCTTTGCATACTCTGGCAGTGAAAGCAGGACCATTATCTGAGTTGATGTGTGTGGGACATCCCCACCTAGGGATGATTTCGCAAAGTAAAATGTTCACCATAGTCTGAGCAGTTTCATTTGTAGTGGGAAAAAACTTCAGGTTATCGGGAGAACATGTCAACAATAACAAGGGCAGCTGGTATACAGGGTTTCCCCTCTTTGCACCAAAGTCCGTCCGAAGGGCGGCTTTGGGCACCGGCCAGATGGGCATTGATTAAGCCAGTGACCAGGGTCTCCGCAATTAAAACATCCAGTACTTCTAGATGGATTATTACCATCTCAGTCGGAGACAGGGGCCCGCCCCCTACGAAACCCGTGACCCCCTCTTCCGCGAGGAGCGGACAGGCGCGGTCCCCAGGTAGGTAGCTGGCCCTGATAATGCAGGATTTCCCGAGGCTTAGAGATCTCAAAGCGTAGGAGAGTGTTGTGTAGTGGTTAGCGCTACAGCCTAAGGAACTTGAGGTTTGGGGGTTCAAATCCCGCACTGCTCCTTTTTCCAATCTGAAATTATGCACGAGAACTAGTGGGCCATTCTGAAATCATTTGTTTGACCAGAATCTGCAAAGGAGAACGGAGGTTAGAAAGAAAAGTCTGAATAAGTAGGGAATCCATATTTGTATGGGCACTAAGACCTGCCTCTTGGGTCCAGGTTTCATTAAACCTCTTCCACACCTATCAAGCTCTGTCTGCAGTCCTGATCGAATCACATTGGATTCCTGTTACTCATCGCATTACCTTTAAAATCCTACTTTTAGTTTTTTTAAAACACTGTCTTTGAACGAACCCCAATTCATTAATAACTATTTATTCCCCATAGTATATCACGTTATTTAAGATCCATTAATCAAAAACTCTTAACAATTCCATCACTGAAAGTTATCGGAACTCGTCGTCATGATATCTTCTCTGTAATGGCCCCACAATTATGGAACACCTTACCTCAGCATGTAAGAGAAGAAAATGACCTAAACCATTTTAAAAGCAATCTGAAGAGCTTCCTTTTTAAAGACGCCTTTAATTTATTTATTCCCTATTCCTATTGTTTTCACCATTCATGTCTTCTTTTGTGCTTTATTAATACAATTGTAGTTCTGCCCTTTTTTCCTTATGTATCTGTTAGTTTGTATGTCAATATGTCAAACTCATGTAATTTACTATAAATAAGCTTATGTGTACACCTTGTTTTTATTTGTAAATCGCTTAGCAAATTAAATTAAGCTATTCAATAAGTTAAAAATAAACTTGAAACTTGAATCTCACAAATTTCCATATTTTTCTTGCTCTATCTGTAAAACTGATTCTGGCCCCTGTATTAATTAAAGTTAATTTATCCTGACCTTCTTTGGTAGTATTAACATTGGGGCGGCCGCAAGTGCCCAAAATCAAAGGTGCCACATACCTCAAGCTGAATTCAGAGTCTGACTCCTTTCCCTTATCCTGCGTCTCCAAAAATGAGTCCACAGGAAAGTGATAGGAGTCCGGCAGGGCTGTGAAGGTTTGAGTGACCTTGGTATTTAGATACAGAAAGTTAGGACATCCCTATGCACTACCACTGTTTTTTTTTTCTGGCTGTCAAATCACTTTTTACTCTTTCCAATTCTATCTGCATTGTATCTCGATCCTGTTGCAATGCATTATATAAAGGCATCACTAAGAAAGAAAGATAATGCCTTCAAATTATTCAAAATACTGCCATTAAAATCATTTCAACTTAAAAGCTCGAAAATTTGATCATGTCACACCACTTTTGATTAACTCCCATTGGCTTCTCATAGATCATCGATTTACTTATAAAATAATGTTACTGATACATAAAACCTTAGCTTTCATCAACAGGTTATTAATCCCCCACAACCTCCATCGCACATTACATTCTTCTTATCAAAACCTATTATCCATTCCCTCTTTAAGACACATTGGCACCATGCATACTAATATCTTTTCTGTGACGGCCCCTACCGTCTGGAACTCAGCACCAAATTATATAATCACAGCAGAAAAAAAGTAAATTTACAGGGGCAAACCCTGAGCTACAATTTTACCTCTATGCCCGCAGGATCACAAATCTTTACAAAAATAAGCACATAATACGATAACCATTTTTCCTACCTTCCCAAACAATATACATATACACAAAGATGTCTTTTTTCTTTTTCTGGAGAAACTGGGGCTCTTTTCCCTGGAGAAGAGGAGAATTAGAGGGGATATGCTAGAGACTTACAAGATCATGAAGGGCATAGAGAAAGTGGAGAGGGACAGATTCTTCAAACTTTAGAAAACTACAAGAACGAGAGGGCATTCAGAAAAGCTGAAAGGGGACAGATTCAAAACCAATGCTAGGAAGTTTTTTTTCACCCAGTGGGTGGTGGACACCTAGAATGAGCTTCCAGAGGGCGTGATAGGACAGAGTATGGTATAAGGGTTTAAGAAGGAATTGGATAATTTTCAGAAGGAAAAGGGGATAGAAGGGTATAGATAGAGGACTACTACACAGGTCCTGGACCTGATGGGCCACTGCACGAACGGACTGCTGGGCATGATGGACCTCTGGTCTGACCCAGCAGAGGCATTTCTTATGTTCTTATTTCACTATTATCATACCATTAAAACACACATGCTACTTACGATTTTGGAACTTCTATCGTCTTCCATGGAATAACATGTCCGTTTTTCTGGATAGCGGACTGAACACCTCTTGCTCCACAAACAAAAAAATTCCACAAGAATTTTAAGCGTATGAACACACCTAGAGCAACACTGTCCTGCCGCGGTTGCAAATTAAGCAGGGTAATCTAACCTAACCTCGTCCTAAAGCGACAGTCCCTTCGTGGTCGCCACTTGAGCTGTGCAATGTGCTGCGTAGCGTGCTAGCCCTTAGGTGTTCAAGAATAATGATAATTGTACAAATATTTCCAATCAGATATTTTTTATTAACATTATCAAGATCACCATTTAAGAGGCATTTGTATAAGAAGTTCGTCTTACAGACACTTAACTATGGTGTTTCTGTCAACGAACTTGACTCTATACTAGTTTGTGCATTCATATCTACCTTACATGATGCCATCCTTTCACTAACATCTAACTGGTCAAAAATGTTTGATTCCATATAATGCTTGCTTCTATACCTTCATATAGAGGCATGTCACAAAAGCATTCCTAAAAATTACATTCTTATACCTAAAAAGTTACATTCTTATACTAAGCTTACATGATTTATAAAGAAAAATACAAAAACAAATGTTGGAATATACTCACAGAAGACAGCTTTAAACCCTTTCTTCTAAAGTCAGCCTGCATCTCTGCTAGCAGCATGTGCTGAAAAGTCTTTGTTCCCAGTCAGAACAGAAGGAGGAGAGGCTACTCCCCCCCTGAGTTCCACAAACTCCGATTTTGCCTATTTAGTCCTTTAATACCTTTTCAAAGTAAAAGATATTTTCTAATCTACAGTTGTTACCTGAAGCTGCATAAGTAAATTCCTAGTTTATAGGCTTCATGGCTCACTAAAATTTACTAGAATTTAATTCTGGATCTATACAATACACATGTGTATCCAATTAGTGTTTCATGCTGTAAAATCAGGGCCTCTTGGAATGTATAGTTCTGTTTCTCACAGTAAGGCAACCAGGTCACAGGCCAACCCCTGTCTGCCTATAAATTCCCTGGGGATCTCCCTAGACCAGACTGGACACACATTTAAACAATGAAACCTTATGAAACTTAAGCTATGGCATCTGGAGTAAATTTTCTATGGCGCTTATCAATCACGCTAATGTCAGCTGCATTCCTTCTCCTTCAAGCACACAGCACATGTGGGGGGTTTTCAAATCAATATGTTAACTTCCCATCGTTTGCCTCTCTGATTGTTAATATTCTTGTTTATCCAATTTTAGTTTTATAGACATGTCCACTCGTAATACGTCCTCACCTGCGCTAGGATTAGGCCTTATCTGACAAATGTGATTTCTAACTAGTGAAATCCTGGCAAGGTGAGAAAACATAATTTTGCCCATACCTGTCCATATTAATAGGCTGTCCCCTCCTTCAGGCTCATTTAAGGCAAATAATCACTTCAGCCCTGGCAAAAATTTTACTCAAATGCAAGGCTAGTACTTTAGCTAAGATCTTAAAGTCCATATTGGCCCAAAAATGTGGGTCCTGGTTTATATTCGGGCCAATGCCCCCTCCCAGAATTTTTTAGGCTGTCACCGCCACCACCAGATGCTGTCCCCCTCCTTCTCCTTGCCCTATCCTCATACCTCTGCCGATACCTGGTGGAGGTGCAGTGGGTCCTCTGCCGATCCCTGGTGGAGGTGCAGCAGGCAGGAGCAAGCTTTCGAACTCCTGCCCTGCTGCTAACCGGCTGCGCAGATCTAGTTTCTTCAGCTGAGCAGCATAATCAGCTGCATGATTTGGTGATGCTTCTCAGCGCTGAGCGGCTTCCTTACTGGCTCCCGTGAATTCTTGAGAGGTCCATTTCAGCTGTAGTCAACATGCGGTGATCACTGGATGTCAAATGATCCCCCATTATAAAAAAATTTTAATTTTAATTTGTATTTTATTTTATTTTTTTAATCCCTTCCTCTCAAGTACTCAAGCATTTTTCCTATCTGTTCCAGCAGGCTCACAATCAATCTAATGTACCTGAGGCAGTGAAGGATTAAGTGACTTGCCCAGGATTGTAAGGAGCATTGCGAGGTTTGAACCCACAACCTCAGGGTACTGAGGCTGTAGCTCTAACCACAACGCCACACTCTCCTCCAGTAACATTTTCCCTAGGATTCTATATAGGACACCCATGTGCAATTCTCAAAAGTTACTTAGGTGGCTGCTGAGACCGGGTGTCCTATCAAGCCTTTTGTTTCCAAATATTATATGCTATGATGTTGCCACTAATTACTGTTTTAGCAGTCTGCTAAAATAGTAAAAGATTCTCTGAAGACAAGAAGGGGAGATGCAGGCCAACTTGGTAAAGTCCTAGACTGAGCCTGTGTGTCGGTGCTCTCCCCTAGCTACAGTAAACTTTTTGCTTACTGGGCAAGTGCAGGGACTCGCGCCTCCCTAAACTCTCCCTTGCCTTGTCAGTTTTTTTTCTTAGCCACTCCTGTTAGGTCACAGCTCTCCCCTCTCACACTCGCACACAAAAAAAAAGAAAAAGGAGAAACATACTAATAATTTTTTGAAATCAGAATTTGTAAAAAAAACCCAACAAAAACCAACCTAAAAACAAAAACCTAGAAGAGACAGTGATAGTTTGACCAAATTTGTTCAAATCATTGTTATTCTTTCCTATACATGCAAACAGTATGGGCTTCAGGACCTTGAAGACTCACAGCTGGCTGCAACAAACTCAAAGCGACTTCATCAATCTCCTGGCATGTCTTCGCCGTTCTCACTAGCTTCCTTGATGGCTTCATCCCTCCAGGGCTGTTTTGGCATCGCTGGGGGAGTTAAATTGCTGCTCCCTGGTCTCTGTAAACCAGATCTCTGTAAATCAATGGAGTGTCATACGGCAGAAACAAAATGAAATCCGCCACAACCTCCATTCCTTCACCACTTAAGTACCATGCAGATCACAGCTATCTTCTGTACCGCAATGCCACCAAAGGGGAAAGCTTCTGTGGGCTTTCACAGGGTGACTTTAGAGACAGAGAAGGCAGGTCATATAAAGTCTATTCCCCAGCCTAAACCCAGAAAGGTCCACAAGGAAAACATTCCTGAGCAGCAATGTTCCCATTTGTGTTCTGCTGCCTGTGGTTGGAAAAGAAGGGAACAAAAGATCATAGGAATCAATGACATTCAGAAGGCAGTTCCTAGGGGGCAGTTAAATCATGTGAATCACAACAACATCTATGGGGGATTAGATTCACAGCAACACCAGGTAACTTCCAGAAAACACCAGATTAGGGAACAAGCCGCAGCTGAAGCCTATCGGGGTTCTTATAAGAATAAGTAGTTTGCCACACCATCAGCACAACCACAGAGGGAGGGAGGGAGCCACACCAACAGTACAACCACAGAGAAGGATGGACCTGTGAAGAGAAACCAATGCCTAGAGCAAAGAGAAACATTAAACATGGAACCCAGGTTAGCCTAGAGTTAAATTTTCTTTTTGATACTGCTGATATGGAAATTACTGATAGTTGCCTGGACGATTAATATTGAAGAAGTTTACCCAGAGGACTTTATGGATTTTGATGAAGCAAACTCTGAATTAGAAGAGACTGTTATGGAGACAGACTGTGGTTAAAAGCAATGCTGGTTGTTTGTTTTTGTTTTGGTTTTAATCCATGTTTCAGCAGTGAAGATAATGTTTGGTTTATTTTTTTCAAGTAACTCTGTGGCTGGGAACCTGAATTAATATATGCTGAATGCTAAAGCTCTAAGGACTGTGTGCTTGTTATTGCCAAAGTTAAAGGAAGGTTTAAAATGAAAACTGTTTTGTGTTTTTTCTCTTTTCCTTTGGGCTGTGCTGGACATTGGAGCATAGTCCAGGCAGTGGTAGGTAGTGGTTTTGACTGGATTTTTGGGCCCTACTATTGGGGAGGGACCAACCACCGGTCAGTGTGGGAGGAGGCCCTCTACCCTGATTGTTTGACTATAAGCTTAGCCTCAGCACCCTGAGGTTGTGGGTTCAAATTAGAGAGCTGCACGGGAACGGGGACGACGGGAATCCCGCGGGCATCCCGCGGGTTCCCCCTTTGGGTCACAGGGATCCCGTGGGGACGCCCCCTAGGGTCACGGGAATCCCATGGGGACGCCCCCTAGGGTCGCGGGGATCCCGTGGGGACGCCTCCGAGGGTCGCGGGGTTCCTGCGGGGCTGGATGTACTCAGTCGCGCAGCTCTTCTTCTCCCTACCTGCTCTGCTGGCAGCACAGAGCCAAATGGAAGTCTTCCTGACGTCAGCGCTGATGTCGGGAAGACTTCCATTCGGCTCTGTGCTGCAGGCAGGGCAGATAAGGAGAAGGAGAGTAGCCTCACGGATTGAGTGGCTACCAAGGGAGGGGGGCGGTCCGCCCCGGGTGCAGCACAGCCGGCCAGGTCCCTTTACTTTTGTGGTGCTTCCCCAACCGACAACAGCCCCGGTCCGACAAACCTTCCTGCCCTGTAGCCGCGAATCTAAATTACCTTCTTACAGCAGCTGTAAGAAGGTAATTTAAATTATCCCAGGACAAGCAGGCATGATATTCTCACATGTGGGTGACGTCATCTACGGAGCCCCAGCGCGGACAGCTTTTCAAGCAAACTTGCTAGAAGTTTCAAGTTTGCACACTGCACCACGCATGTGCTAGCCTTCTTGCCACTAGAGGGCGCATCCCCACCTCGTGGTCCTCAGTTCTTTTTCATCCGCGGAGCCAGAAGCCCTGTGGAGAAATTGTGCTAAATTTGCCTTCTGTCGCCGCGGCTGTGTGGGGTTTTTCGCACGGTCGCTGCGTTTTTTTCGTCTCTTTTTGCTTTGTTTCTTTCTTTTTCAAAAAAAAAAAAAAATACTTCGTATTCGTTACTACCGGGGGCTCCCGGTAGCCGTGGCCGAGGAACCTCGCTTGTTCCCGGCTCGCTTGTGGGCCCATGTCCCGGCCCGTAACGGGCTTTAAAAAGTGCGGGCGCTGTGAAAGACTCCTTTCTATTACTGACCCGCACAGGTGCTGTTTGCGGTGTTTGGGGCCCCAACACCCGACGGCATCCTGCGATAAGTGTGCCACCTTTCAGAAGCGGGCACTTAAACGCCGAAAGGCCCGCATGGCGGAACTTTTCTCTGTGGAGTCCCCGCCGGGGAAGGCCTCGAGTTCGGCCTCGGCTTCGGCCCCGGCCTTGACCTCGGCCTCGACATCGGCCTCGGCCTCAGCTTCGGGACCGTCGGCGTCGCCTCGGGCCTCGGTGCCTTCGAAGCAGCTGCCCTCTTCCAAGGCCTCGGGTAAGTCTCCGCTTCCCTCCTCAGCTCCATCTAAGAAGCCATCCTCGGGCTCGTCGGCGGGTGGGTCCGCCTCAGTGAAGCCCAAGTTGCCATCGTCCGCTGCCCCGAGGGAATACTCGAGACCGAGGTCGCCCTCTGAGGAGCAGCGGCAGGTCTTGCCGCAGGGGATGTCAATCCCCGTGTTCCAGGAATTGCTCCGGGCGTTGATCGCCTCGGAGCTCACCGGGGCCATTGACCAGCTGCACCAGGCTTCGGCCTCGGCAGCTTCGGCCTCGGAGGCTTCGGCCCCGGTGGCCCCGCAGTTGGCGACCTCGGTCTCGGGTACCGGGGCCTTGGCTCCCGAGGCGCCCACGGCCTCGACCTCGGTGGTTCCCTCGGACCCGGCTTCGCGAGATCCGCCGGAGCGTAGTGTGCGGCCGAAGGACAAGGGGCGCCGAGTACGAAGACTTTCGTCCTCGTCCTCGGGGTCCTCGAGGGGTTCGTCTCCCTCGGGCAGGTCTCGAGCGAGGCGCAAGCCGAGGAAGGCTAAGAGGTCTCGGACCTCGCCTCGGCGGCGTGGTCGCTCGTCACCGGCCAGGGGCGGGGCCTTGCAAGTTCGGGATTTGCGGGTTGATAACCCCATTTTGTTCCGGTCTCCGGCCAGGGAGAGCTCTCGGGCTTCCTCGCCCGGGCCGAAGGGGCGGACCTCGGTGCCTCGGACCCCGGGGGGATCCCCGAGGGGTTCCTCCAGGCGCACCCGGTCTCCGACTCCGTCGAGGTCGCAGGACTGTGCCTCTTTGGGGTCGGGGTCGGGTAGGGAGCCCAGATACTCCAACCAGGCCTCTCCCTTCGGCTCTGCCGGGAAGTCTCGGTCTCCCTCTCCTCCTGCTAAACCCTCGTCCTTTACGAGGTTTGTGCAGGATATGGCTGCGGCTTTGGGTGTTGACTTGTCGGAAGGGTCCACTTACACCAAGGAGTTTTTGGAGGAGCAGGATCTCCCTGCCCCCCCCAGGGAGTCGCCGCGCCTTCCAATTAACAAGGTCCTCTGTCAGACCTTTCTGAGGAATCTTGAGGCTCCATTGACGGTCGCTGTGGTCCCCGCCAAAATGGAGTCTAAGTATCGCACCCTTCCCATCAAAGGGTTTGAGAAGGGCCAACTTTCCCACACTTCGCTTCTGGTGGAATCGGCGGTCAAAAAATCTCAGCCTTCCCGGGTCTCGGCGACGGTCCCGCCTAGTAGGGAGGGCCGGACCCTTGACAAATTTGGGCGCCGTCTCTATGCGAACTCTCTGATGGCGACCAGGGTCCTGAACTACGCCTTCTCGTACTCTTCCTTCCTCCGTACGATGGTGAAGGACCTCCCCTCCTTTCGGGAGGTGATGCCTGAGTCGCATAGGGACCGGTTCGCCACCTTTAGTTCCAACCTGACCCAGCTGCGCCTCTATTTATTCCACGCGGTTTATGATGCATTTGAACTCGCCTCGAGGGTCTCCGCCTGTGCAGTGGCCATGCGCCGGCTGGCGTGGCTCCGTACCCTCGAAATGGAGGCCAATTTGCAGGAACGCCTGGCTAATTTGCCTTGCGTTGGCGTGGAATTGTTTGATGACACTTTGGATGCGGCGACGGAGCGACTTTCCAAACAGGAACGCTCTTTGGCCTCTCTGGTGAAGCCGAAGCCTAAGGCGCCTGCTCAGCGCCCCTTCAGGCAGCCTCCGAGGAGATACCCTCAGAAGTCCACACCGGCCTTCTCCAGACCGCCCCCTCGAAGACAGCCCCAGCAGGGTAGAGGCGGCCCCTCTAAACCTGCCGCGCAGGGGGCCGCCAAGGCCGCGCCGTCCTTTTGACGGGATAGGCGGTTGGGGGCGGGCCCCCACCGCAATATCGAGCCACCCCCTCCCCATCGGGGGTCGGCTGTCGGCCTTTGCCGGGGCCTGGTCGGTGATCACGTCGGACGCCTGGGTGCTCGGGATAATCTCAGACGGCTATTTGCTGAACTTCTCCTGTCCGCCTCCGGACTTGCCCCCCGGGGCTTGCCCTCCCAATCGGAACCAGCTGCCCCTTCTCCTGGAGGAGGCCAGGGCCTTGTTGAGCCTCAGGGCGGTCGAGGTGGTGCCTCGCGATCAGATGGGCCTGGGATTTTACTCCCGTTACTTTTTGGTCCCAAAAAAGACCGGGGACTTACGCCCCATTTTGGACCTCCGGAAGCTCAACAAGTTCCTGGTCCGAGAGAAGTTCCGTATGTTATCGCTCCCGGTTCTCTATCCTCTTTTGGAGGAGGGGGATTGGATGTGCTCCCTGGACTTGAAGGAAGCTTACACCCATGTTCCGGTGCATCCCGCTTGCCGCAGGTTTTTGCGGTTTCAGGTCGGGGATTTGCACCTGCAGTATCGGGTTCTTCCCTTCGGGCTGGCATCCTCCCCTCGGGTATTCACCAAGTGTATGGTGGTGGTGGCGGCGGCCCTGCGCTCGCGGGGTCTACAGGTCTTTCCCTATCTGGACGATTGGCTGATCAAAGCCCCGTCCAGGGAGGGGGTTATCTTAGCGACCCGACAGACTATCAGTCTTTTACAGGGCCTGGGGTTCGAAGTGAACTTCCCCAAATCTCAATTGCGTCCGGCGCAGTCTCTCCAGTTCATTGGAGCCGTGCTGGACACGGTTCGCCTTCGCGCTTTTCTCCCCCCGCCCCGGCGGGAGACTCTGCTTCGGTGGAGTCGGCATTGTCGAGGGCAGTCGCAGGTGTCGGCCCAGCACATGATGGTTTTGCTGGGTCACATGGCGTCGACGGTTCACGTCACGCCGTTCGCTCGCTTACACCTGAGAATCGCGCAATGGACTCTGTCGTCGCAGTGGCGCCAGGATCGCGATCCGGTGTCTTCCCGGATATCAGTAACTCCTTGTTTACGTCGATCGCTCCGTTGGTGGACCGACTCTTCCAATTTGTCAGGGGGTTTGCTGTTTCGCGTTCCTCCTCACACCAAGGTCTTGACGACGGACTCTTCCGAGTACGCGTGGGGAGCGCACCTGGACGGTCTGAGGACGCAGGCTCTGTGGTCGGCCGAGGACCGTCGGTGCCACATCAATGTGCTGGAGCTGCGCGCCATTTTTCTGGCGGCGCGAGCTTTTGTCCACCTGCTGCACGACCAGGTAGTACTCGTGCGGACGGACAATCAGGTAGCGATGTACTATGTCAACAAGCAGGGGGGTACGGGCTCTTGGCCTCTATGCCAGGAGGCTCTCCGTCTTTGGGACTGGGCAATTTCCCAGAATATCTTTCTGCGGGCGGTCTACATTCAGGGAGAGCAGAACCAGCTTGCAGACAAACTCAGTCGTCTTCTCCAGCCGCACGAATGGTCTCTGAACTCCCGAGTACTTCGCGAGGTTTTCAACCGCTGGGGAACTCCTCAAGTGGATCTGTTTGCCTCTCCGGAGACTCGCAAGTTACCCCTCTATTGCTCTCGGATCTACTCTCCGGATCGTCTCGAAGCGGATGCCTTCCTCCTCGAATGGGAGGGGAGGTTCCTTTATGCGTTTCCACCGTTCCCTCTGATTTTGAGAACGCTGGTTCATCTCAGATCGGCCGGAGCCTCCATGATCCTCATTGCACCTCGGTGGCCAAGGCAGCCCTGGTTCTCCCTACTTCTTCAACTCAGTACCAGGGAACCTCTACTTCTACCGGTGTTTCCCTCTCTGCTGTCTCAGAGTCGGGGTTCGCTGTTGCATCCCAATCTTCAGTCTTTACATCTGACTGCTTGGTTTCTCTCCCTCTGACTTCGGTTCCGGTGTCTCGGGCCGTGAGGGACGTTTTGGAGGCCTCGCGTAAGGTCTCGACTCGGCTTTGCTATACTCAGAAATGGACCAGGTTTTCTTCCTGGTGTTCTTTGAATAGTCTGCAACCAGATTCGGTGCCTGTGGCTTCGCTTCTGGAATATCTTTTGCATTTGTCTGAGTCTGGCCTGAAAACGACTTCCATTCGGGTGCATCTCAGTGCCATTGCAGCATTCCATCGGCATCTTGAGGGTCGTTCTCTCTCTCTTCATCCTCTGGTGACACGTTTCATGAAGGGGCTAGTGAATATCCATCCTCCTCTGAAACCTCCTCCGGTGGTGTGGGATCTTAATGTGGTCTTGGCTCAGCTTATGAAGCCTCCCTTTGAACCCATCGACAAATCGCATCTTAAGTTTCTTACTTGGAAAGTAGTCTTTTTGATTGCACTCACATCTGCTCGTCGAATCAGTGAGTTACAGTCCTTGGTTGCGGATCCTCCTTTCACGGTCTTTCATCATGATAAGGTGGTTCTCCGCACCCATCCCAAATTTTTACCTAAAGTTGTGTCTGATTTCCACCTCAATCAGTCTATTGTCCTTCCGGTGTTTTTTCCGAAGCCCCATTCTCATCCTGGTGAGGCGGCGCTTCATACCCTTGATTGTAAGAGGGCGTTGGCCTTTTATCTCCAACGCTCCAAGTCTTATCGGAAGGTTCCTCAATTATTTTTGTCCTTTGATCCTAATCGTTTGGGACACCCGGTTTCGAAGCGCACCTTGTCCAACTGGTTAGCTGCTTGCATTTCTTTTTGCTACGCTCAGGCTGGTCTCCCGCTTGCGGGTCGCGTTACGGGTCATAAAGTCCGGGCGATGGCAGCTTCTGTGGCTTTCCTCCGATCTACACCTATGGAGGACATTTGTAAAGCTGCCACTTGGTCTTCGGTTCATACGTTCACCTCTCACTACTGTCTGGATACTTTGTCCAGAAGCGACGGCCGGTTTGGCCAGTCGGTGTTACGTAACCTGTTTTCATGATTTGCCATCCTCCCACCTGCCCTTTTTTGGTTGGCTTGGAGGTCACCCACATGTGAGAATATCATGCCTGCTTGTCCTGGGATAAAGCACAGTTACTTACCGTAACAGGTGTTATCCAGGGACAGCAGGCATATATTCTCACAACCCGCCCACCTCCCCGGGGATGGCTTTCTTTGCTATGTTATGGAACTGAGGACCACGAGGTGGGGATGCGCCCTCTAGTGGCAAGAAGGCTAGCACATGCGTGGTGCAGTGTGCAAACTTGAAACTTCTAGCAAGTTTGCTTGAAAAGCTGTCCGCGCTGGGGCTCCGTAGATGACGTCACCCACATGTGAGAATATATGCCTGCTGTCCCTGGATAACACCTGTTACGGTAAGTAACTGTGCTTTCGCGGTTAAGGGCAGGGAGGTTTGTCGGACCGGGGCTGTTGTCGGTCGGTTGGTCGGGGAAGCACCACAAAAGTAAGGGGACCTGGCCGGCTGTGCTGCACCCGGGGCGGGAGAGAAGGAGGGGGGAGAAGGACGCTGAAAGCACTGGGGAAGACAAAGGGGTGGAGAAGGACGCTGAAAGGCCATGGGGAAGACAGAGATGTAGAAAGACGCTGAAAGGACAAGGGGAAGACAGAGAGGGGAGAAGGACACTGAAAGCACATGTGGAAGACAGAGGGGGGGAGAAGGACACTGACAGGACATGGGGAAGATGGGGGGGGAGAAGGACGCTGAAAGGAAATGGGGAAGAGAGAGTGGGGAGAAGACGCTGGCAGGGAAGAAGACAGATGCCAGACTATGGGGGGAGCGGAGGGAAGAAGATGGGTGCCAGACCAATTTGGAAGTGGGAGAAAGGGAGAGGCACAGTAACAGAGCAAATGGAAGATGCAGAAGGAAGAGAGACAGTGGATGGAAGGAATTGAATGAGAACATGAGGAAAGCAGAAACCAGGCAAGAAAGGTAGGAAAATAATTCTATTTCGTTTTTTTTTTTTTGCTTCAGGATAAAGTAGTATATTAGTTGTGTTGATAAATTTATAAACATTAGAAGCTCTGGTAGAAACCCGTTTACAAAGTATGTATTCTTCCCAATTAATATTTCCAAATTAATAAAGTCTTTTTGCTTATTTGTAAATGGGTTTCTACCAGAGCCTTTAATTCAGTAGCATAATTAAATGAAATAACTATTTCTGAAGTTTATAGGGACTGGCGGGGACGGAGGGGATTCCTCACGGGGATGGGTGGGGACAGAAGGATTCCTCACGGGGACGGGTGGGGATGGGTGGGACTTTGGCGAGGACGGGTGGGATTTCTGACCGCGCAACTCTCTAGTTCAAATCCCTCACTGTTCCTTGTGACCCTGGGGAAGTCAATTAATCCTATAAAAAATACCTCTCTTTTGGATTAATAACTCACAAAAAATTGTATATATGCTAAATCCAAATATGTGTTAGCAGTGCTTTTCTGTATTTCATCTACCTTAGTGGTACGGGAGGAAAAGCCTCAGAAACCCTTATGCTGCAAGTACACAGACTGAAGAAAGCATACTTGTCCCTGCTGTGTCTCCTCTGCCAATGGTAGGCTAGCTGGGAATTTCACTGGTGGGCTGCGTCAGAGCGAGGGACTCTCCACCTTCAGGAAAACACAGGCAATTATCTTTCTGCATACATTCGTCTCACCGGAACACAGCGAAAAATAAGCTTTTCATATTTAGATATAAGACTTACTGTCGGCGCTACAACTCCGCACTCACTTGTGGAGCAAAGATGGCTGAAGTTCGGGGCAGCGTCTATTTAAAGCATTATGATGTCACCGGTGATACATGACTGCAGTGGCAGGGGTGCGAATCAGTGTCAAAACTAAAACTGAAAATACTGCCGCACTCGGAAAGAACCATGACTCTCAAAGGAATGCTTTTTCTCTGTCAAAATATTTATTATCTTGATTTTGCCAGATCTAAAAAATATGTAAATCAAGTCTGAGTGAAAAAATTTTTTTCATGTCAAATATGCATACGCATTGATATGTCAGGGGTATGCCTGTGGTGTCTGCTGGATGTTGTGGGCATTGTAGAGACAACCTTTGAGACCAATCAGATAGGGAACAGGTGCCATTCAATCTTTAAATTGAGCCTGTTGGGCTCCTCTGTCCATAGGCAGAAAATCCATTCCTGTTCCTTCTTCAACAAGGCAAGCTTCCTGTCATCACCTCTGCTGAATGGGGGCACATGATCTGACAAAACATCTGATCTCTTTTGCAGCATGACTTGCATCATTGAAGTGTTGTACTAGGGGTTCGTCTATTCTCCCACAGGCCAAACTGCTCATCCGTTCACTCATTCTGACCCTGAAGGACCTCGAAGTTTGCCCAATGTATAGCTTGGAAGAAGGGCATATTACCGCATAGACAACATATGATGTGCTGCATGATGTATTGTGTCTCATGGGCCAAAAGAGACTACGAGGAAAAAATAGCCAAGGAGGCATAAAACTTCAAGCCGTTCTTTTGATATATTAAAGGGAAACGACCCGCAAAGGAAGCAGTGGGTTGGATGACCAAGGAATAAGGGGAGTTCTAAAGGAGGACAAAGCAATCGCTGACAGACTGAACACGTTTTTTGCGTCTATATTTACTGAAGAGCATATACACAGTATACCACAGGGGTGTCCAACCCTTTGGCTTCCCTGGGCTGCATTGGCCAAAAAAAATGTTTCTGGGGCCGCAAAAATGCTGCAGCAAGACAGAGGAGGGAGCCGGCAAGACGGTAAACACCCCGGGGCAACAGAGGAAAACACTGCATCGCTCTCGACCAGGGACGCACAAAATACTTCTCGGGGCCGCAGGTTGGACACCCCTGCCATACCAGAACCCATTAGGCAATATGCTGGGAGTGAAAACGGGACACTGACTGGGTTAACAGTCAGTCTAGAAGAGGTATGCAGGCAGATTGATAGGCTTAAGAGCGATAAATCCCTGGGACCGGATAGCATCCATCCGAGGGTCATCAAGGAACTGAAAGGTACCATAGCTGAACTGCTTCAACGAATAGTCAATCTGCCGATCGTATAGGGAAAGATTACGGAGGACTGGAAGGTGGCGAATGTTACGCCGATCTTCAAAAAAGGTTCGAGGGGAGACCCAGGAAACCACAGACTGGTGAATCTGACCTCGATATTGGGAAAGATGGTAGAGGCGCTGATAAAGGACCACATCATTGATCATCTTGATGGACACGGGCTAATGAGGACCAGCCAGCACAGTTTCAGCAAAGGCAGATCTTGTTTGACAAACTTGCTGCACTTCTTCGAGGGAGTAAACAGGGAGTAAACAAGGGCGACCCGGTCGACATTGTATATCTGGACTTTCAGAAGGCATTCGACAAGGTTCTGCATGAACGACTACTTCAGAAAATTGCGAGCCATGGAATCGAGGGTGAAATACTCATGTGGATTAAAAACTGACTGGAGCATAGGAAACAGAGAGTGGGGGTAAATAGACAATATTCGGACTGGAAGAGCGTTATCAGTGGGGTGTTGCAGAGCTCGGTGCTTGGACCTGTGCTCTTCAACATCTTTATAAATGATCTGGACATAGGTGCGATGTGCGAGGTGATTAAATTTGTAGACAATACGAAGTTATTCAGAGTAGTGAAGACGCAGGGGGATTGCGAAGATCTACAACGTGACATAATCAGGCTCAAGGAATGGGCATCGACATGGCAGATGAGGTTCAACGTGGATAAGTGTAAAGTGATGCATGTTGGTAACAAAAATCTGCACGAATACAGGTTGTCCGGGGCGGTACTTGGAGAGACCTCCCAGGAAAGGGACTTGGAAGTTCTGATCAACAAGTCGATGAAGCCGTCCACGCAATGTGCGGCGATGGCGAAAAGGGCAAACAGAATGCTAGGAATAATAAAGAAGGGGATCACAAACAGATCGGAGAAGGTTATCATGCCGCTGTACCGGGCCATGGTGCGCCCTCACATGGAATACTGTGTACAGCACTGGTTGCCGTACATGAAGAAGGACATGGTACTACTCAAAAGAGTCCAGAGAAGAGCGACTAAGATGGTTAAAGGGTTGGAAGAGCTGCCGTACAGCGAAAGGTTAGAGAAACTGGGCCTCTTCTCCCTCAAACAGAGGAGATTCAGAGGGGTCATGATCGAAACATTCAAAGTACTGAAGGGGATAGACTTAGTAGATAAGGATAGGTTGTTCACCCTCTCCAAGGCAGGGAGAACGAGAGGGCACTCTCTAAAGTTGAAAATGGATAGATTCCGTACAAACGTAAGGAAGCTCTTCATCCAGAGGGTGGTAGGAAACTGGAACGCTCTTCCAGAATCTGACATAGGGGAAAACACCCTCCAGGGATTCAAGATAAAGTTAGACAAATTCCTGCTGAACAAGAATGTGTGCTGGTAGGGCTAGTCTCAGGGCACTGGTCTTTGACCAGAGGGCCACCGTGTGGTCTGACCCAGCAGCGGCAATTCTTATGTCTTTCTCCTGTGCAGGAGTCCACAAAACCATCTCTTATCTCCATTGTTTGTTTGCAGGTCTTACACCTGCCACATTTTAGATGACCACCTTCAGTCCTACTGTTATTCATCCCGGCCTGAGTGTCTGAGGGATAGAAAATTTCTTTCAATTTTTGATGGCAACTGTACGCTATCCTCAATTCTTTCCCTCTAAAGGTTGGGTGTAATTGGGCCACAGGTCAGTGTTTCCATAAGATCTTCATGGTCTCTTCTATGCCACATAGAAACATAGAGTATGATGGCAGAAAAGGGACATCGGCCCAACAAGTCTGCCCACTCGAAGAACCCTCCCCCCTAAGCACTTCCTCGAAGTGAACCCACATGTTTATCCCATTTTTTCTTAAAATTGAGCACGTTACTGGCCTCAACTACCTGAAGTGGAAGATCATTCCGACAATCAACCACCCTTTGGGTGAAGAAATACTTCCTAATGTCACCATGAAATCTCCCACCCTTGATTTTTAACGGATGCCCTCTTGTTGCCGTAGGTCCTGTAAGGAAAAGGATGTCTTCTTCCACCTCAAAACAGCCAGTAACATATTTGAACGTCTCACCGGAACACAGCAAAAAACAAGCTTTTCATATTTAGATACAAGACTTACTGTCAGCGCTACAACTCCGCGCTCACTTGTGGAGCAAAGATAGCTGAAGTTCGGGGCAGCGTCTATTTAAAGCATTATGACGTCACTGGTGATACATGACTGCAGTGGCGGGAGTGAAAATCAGTGTCAAAAGTAAAACTGAAAAAACTGCTCCCAAGTCTCTTTCCTTGGGGGTCTCTCCGAGTACCGCACCAGACATCCTGTATTCATGTATAAGATTTTTGTTACCGACATGCATCACCTTACACTTATCCACGTTAAATCTCATTTACTATGTCGCGGCCCATTTCTCAAGTGTGTTTATGTCACGTTGCAGGTCTTCGCAATCCTTCTGTGTCTTGATTACTCTGAATAACTTCATATCTTCCGCAAATTTAATCATTTTGCTTGTCGTACCAATTTCCAGGTCATTTATAAATATGTTGAAGAGCACGGGTCCAAGCACCGAACTCTGTGGCACTCCACTCGTTACGCTTTCATAGTCTGAGTATTGCTTTTTCTCTGTCAAAATATTTATTATCTTGACTGTCAAAATATTATTATCTTGACTTTGCCCCAAGTACACTAGATAAGAGTTTGAGCCCACCAGGACAGAAGGGAATATGATAAAGTAGCTGAATGTAAAAACCACTTAGAATGTAAGTGGTATATAAACAATTAAAAGATAAATAAATAAAAATAAAATAGTGGTACATTTGAAATACTTGATAAATAAAATGAAAAGAAAAATGTTAAACTTTTCTTCTATTGAGACAAGTGGTTATAATTTAATGGCTAAACTTCAATTAAGATATCATTGTAGATCAGTTGTTCCCCACCCTGTCCTGGAGGACCACCAGCCAGTCAGGTTTTCAGGATAGCCCTAATGAATACTGTGGCGGGCCGGCACCTGTGGTTGCAGTAGGTTCGGCTCACGCTCACGTTCGCGCTGCTCCGACGTGCTTCCCTAGGTAGAGGGAAGTCCTGCTGGATAATATTCACTGCTTTATCAGGAAATCAAAAAAACAAAAGAGTCACTTTACTGGTCCTGAAATCTCCACTTTATTTAGTGGTGGGTTAAAGAGAGTTGGTCAACAGTCAGTCCCACACTCTCTGCCATAAAGAAAAACAATTCATGTCAGGAAACCAAAAATTAGAGCTGCCCAAAGGCAAAAAGGACAGCTCTGCCCTCTAATCAGGTAAGTAAACAAAATAAATCACAAAAGCAAAAAGGCTGTTAACTTTATAGGCAAAACAACACCCATATTCACAGCACTGCTCAAAAGCTCTCGTGTACAAGCCTTAAGGTGTTCTGGCTTGTCCCCAACCAACTCTAAAGGAGATGGTGGGGGGGGGAGGGGAGTAAACAAATCTACTAATTACTTTCTGATTCACAGAATGCCAATAATGGCCTCACTAACCCAACCTGGAATGGTAAGTAGATTCTCCCCACATTACTTCCCTCTCTTTCATTCAAATCATGGCAGTCCAAGCCAGCTTAACTTTAGCCAGCAAATTAAACTTGCAAAAGAAAAACGTTTTTTGGTTTTTTTTTCTTTCTTCCTGCTTTACTCAAACAGGGACAGCCCCAACCAGCACAAGTCCTCAAAGGGTTTTCAAACAAAAGCACCTTTTTCCAAACAGTCCAAACACAAACATAGTAGGTTAATAAACCTTACACCTCCCAGCCCTGCCACTTAGCTGTCTTCCATGAGTACATCTTCAGGCAGACTGGAAGTTTCACCTAGATCCATAGGTTCCTCAGTAGCTAGCTGGTTGGCCAAAGGGTCAGTGTCAGGCTCTTGCATTTCCCAGTCCTGGGAATCAGGAGCACATTCGGGAGGGACCCTTCCCTGGGCTGGTTCAGGATAGACTGCCTTCCTCCTCTTTAGAGCAGCCTCTAAAGTACTCAGACGAACCTGCCCTGCTCTCTGAGGGGGCGGAGTTGCCTGCAGAATTTGCCTGGGTTGTCTTGGCTTCCTCATTAACTGTTTCAGCTGGGAGTTAGCAGGGGGAGGGAGGTCCCTCTCAAGCTGTTGTGAGCTGTTCTGCTCCAACTCCTCTCCTCCCTGGAGATCAGCCAAATCTGAGCTAAAGGGAAAGGTAGGCTTCTCTCTATGACTGGTCACAACCCTATCGCATTGATTAGCCCTTCTGATGGCAGGGCTAGGTTTCAACCGAGCCACAGCTGGCAAACGCTGAGCTACGGGCTTAGGGTTGTGACAATACGTATGGGGCAGAGCTGCATGCCTGTCACCTCCCAACATATGCAAATTTCTCTCATGCATATTCATTAGGGCTATCACCTCTGTTTAGTTTTTTAGAATCAGAGTTTTCAAATGCACACTGATGATGTCACTTTTTTACATACATATATTATGTGGTATATAAAGTTTTTAATAAACATAAACATCATCACAATGTGGCCTATAGTCATACAATTTACAGCGTCTCTGTTTTCAAGTCCGCTGTTATTTCTCACTCTTTCACGGAGTTGCTATACTAACATTTTATCCCAGAAGTGTGAGTGCAGATGGCTTATTTTTCTATTCATCGCAATGGGTTCCATTATTTTCCATATTTACAATATAATTTATGCTTACTCTTTAGGCTTTTACCTTTGGTATTTCACCCAAGGGTTGGATAAGATTTTTGACAGTAAGTTATAATTATTGTGGTATTCTTACTTAGGTAATTTATGCAGTTTTATTTAGATTTCAAGATTTCATTTGAAATTTTAAACATTTTTTTATGATACTAATGGTGTGGTCTCAAGTTCCTTAGTGAGTCCCACGGCTGTGTTTGTTTTAATTGGTATTTATAACATCTACATTTCAACAGCTTTCATATAAAGCTTTTGTCCAATAATTAGAAATTTTATTTTTCATTATTTTGTCTTTATTTTTTTTCGGGCATTCTCACATAATTCACATTGCTGTCATGCAGTAATCACTGACAGTACATGACTGCCATCTACTGGGTAGGTTTGGTATTGAAATTTATTGTCATGATTTAATTCCTTTTTATCTTTTCATCACTTTATCTCATTCACTGATTCACAGACTCATGACACCAATTTATTTCACACTTTACAAATACATTTTTATCCACCACATGCTTCAAATTTTAATCTTTTTCACTTGTAACATCACTATGATTAGATTGTTACATTCACTGTCAGGATGTACATCTTTATTCACATGCTTCATGATTTGTTTTCATTCACTTGGGTTATCGCTTCGCAAAGAAGTTTTATTTTATTGTTTATCTGTACAAAAATTACTATTGTTTTTCTATATATGTTCATTCATTCATGGATTTTACTTAAGATATGTCTCTATAAAAATTCATTATATTATAATATACATTTCGTGATGTTTGACATTATCGATATGTGTCTGCTTGTTTTTTAGATGTCTTTGTACCCCTGAGAAAGGCTTTAATGCCAAAACATGGGCCGTGTCGGTTCTGCAACTAAGATTGTACTCAATATTTGATTAAAGACTGTTATTGATTGTTAATAAATACTCATCTATTTGTTTATCCCTGGTTGATATATACAGTTCCATCCCCACTTTATTCTCTGTCATTTCTTAGTGTGTGGGGGGGAGGTTTCCTGCTTTTTGCTGTGCCATCTTTTCTGCTTGAAAAATAAAAGAAAAATGTTAACCTTTTCTTCTATTGAGAGAAGTGGCTAAAATTTAGGGGCTAAATTTCAATTAAGATATCCATGTAGAATAGTGGTTCCCCACCCTGTCCTAGAAAACCACCAAAAAACCCCCAAAGAACAAAAAAATACTGTGGAATGACGATGTTCCTGAAATGGAATCTATTAAAAATATAAAAGTTCCAAAAGTACAATAAAACAATCAACATATAAATAAAATGATCCACATAAGAACCTAAAAGACCTAGTACGCTGAAAGCATAAGACCCAACACAGTCCGCGTTTCGACAAGATAGTCTTATTCAGGGGTCCCTGAAGGTCATATGATGGTAAATACATGGAAAAGCTATTATGTGGAAAGTCGCAAGGAGAATGCCAGACAGTCAGGTTTTCAGGAGAGTCCTAATAAATATGCACGGGGCAGAGTTACATGCCTGTCACCTCCATTATATGCAAATCTCTCTCATATATGTTCATTAGGGCTGTCCCGAAAACCCGGCTGGCTGGTGGTCCTCCCTGACAGAGTTGAGAACCACTGAAGTAGATGCTATGTTTAATACTCTGGAGCTAAGTACAGTATATTGTTTTTCTTCCTGAGCAATTAAGAGTTTTCTGGGACTCCAAGAGAGTGTCAACTGAATCTTAATATTTGAGAGATTTATTTAGGTGGGGTAATCTTGCCATAGATTTTTCTTTTTTCCTTTTCTCTTTTATTAACCTTCTATATATTATCCTTCCCCCACTATTTATTGAGGTCAAATAAGGGAATGCTGTTCCTTATTATAGTAATTTATATTTTTGTAATATTTTGATTCCCAATAGTTTCTATGTACAGTTCTTTAGTTTTATATTTGCAAAATTTGAAAAAAAAAATATAGAGGTAATAGCTGGGAGAAGGGCTACAAAAGGGAGGGGGTGCTGAAAAGTTCTCAGCCCAACTAATCAGCTTCCTAAATTCTGAGCGTTATTTTGCCACTGTAGCTGAAGTGCTATCTTATTTCATTAAGTGCCAATTTCAGAAACAAAATTCTATGTTTTGACATTGACTTGGATATGGTTCAATCAATGATCTGAAACATTCTCACTTTGATTGAGCTGCAAACTTTTCAGCACTCCCTTGTTTGTGGTGAGCAGATTAGTAGGGGGAGGGGGCTATATGGAAGGAAGAGAGGATATCTGTAATAGCATAAATAAGCGATCAGGGCTCTTTGGGGAGGCCCTTTATACAACAAATAATCAGCTGAGCCTCAAGTTATATTTCCAGGAACTATTACACATAAGGTGACCATACGTCCCGTTTTGAACGGGACTATCCCGTTTTCAGACCTCCTGTCCCGTTGTCCACACACACTGCTTCAGGACGCCAAAATGTCCCGTTTGCAGGGACAGCGTCCCGAAGCTGTGCTCGGGGACAATGGGACAGGCGACCACTTCCTGTCCCTACCTGCCGTGCAAAAAAAAAAAAAAAGCCTCCCTCCTTCCTTTCCCCCGGTCTGCTGCTCTCTTGCTGCCCTGCTGCTGCTGCTAAAGCCAATAGGAAGTCTTCTTTCTGACTTCAGAGAGGACGTTCTGGGCCAGCCAATCGCTGCCTGGCTGGCCCAGAACGTCCTCTCCGACGTCAGAATTGACGTTAGAAAGAAGACTTTGTGTCGGCTTTGGCAGTAGCAGCAGCAGGGCGGTAAGAGAGCAGTGGACCGGGGAAAAGGAAGGAGGGAGGCTTTTTTTTTGTGCGGCAGGGAAGGAAGGAGATAGCCAGGTAAGCAGGCTGGCTTTAGCCAGGGAGGGAGGTAGGCAGGCAGGCTGGCTTCGGGGATGGGGGTGGGACAACATGTGGAAGGCAGTGAGAGGGACATAGGAAGGAGGCGTTGGGGGCACTAAAGAGATAGGAAGGAGGCACTGGGGGTACTAAAGATATGGGAAGGAGGCACTGGGGGCATTAAAGATATGGGAAGGAGGCACTGGGGGCACTAAAGATATAGGAAGGAGGCACTGGGGGCACTAAAGACATGGGAAGGGGGCACTGGGGGCACTAAAGACAGGAAGGAGGCACTGGGGGCACTAAGGATACAGGACAGAGGCACTGGGGCACTAAGGACACAGGACAGAGGCACTGGGGGCACTAAGGACACAGGATAGAGGCACTGGGGGCACTAAGGACACAGGACGGAGGCACTGGGGAGGCACTATGGACATAGGAAGGAGGCACTGGGGGCACTAAGGATACAGGACAGAGGCACTGGGGGCACTAAGGACACAGGACAGAGGCACTGGGGGCACTAAGGGCATGGGAAGGAGGCACTGGGCACTGAGGACATGGGAAGGAAGGAGGGAGGGAATAGAAAGGGACAATTGTTGGGCCTGAGTGCAGAAAGAAAGAAATGAAAGAAAGGATACACAGACAGAAGGAAACACAACCAGAGACTCATGAAATCACCAGACAGCAAAGATAGGAAAAATGATTTTATTTTCAGTTTAGTGATCAAAACGTGTCAGTTTTGAGAATTTATATCTGCTGTCTATATTTTGCACTATATTTGTCTATTTTTCTAGTTACTGAGTTGACATAGCATATTTTAAAGTCATTTGCCTTGACATCTTTGAAAACCCCCCAAATATAAATGATTAACATTTTCTCTGTGTATAGTGTGCTTTGTAGTTTTTTAAAATTTTATGGTTACCATTATGAATTAATAAGATATGCGTACATGAAAAATGAATGGAAGAAATTGGGGGGCGGGGCTAGGGCGGGATTGGGGGCGGGACTGACAATTAATAGATGTCCCTTTTTGATGAAAAAAATAAATGGTCACATTAATTACACAAGAATAAACTTGCACAAGCAATACAAATATTGAGAAATAAATAAGACATTATGGATACAAAGGAAAACAAAATCAAAATCTTCATTAGACCACAATCTGGTAGAGGAAGACCTAAGAAAAAGTGAAGAGAACCAATAGTAAATAAGGGAAAAGAATGAAATTGAAAAGCTTAGCAGCTCTGTCCTACATTGCCTATACATAATTCCATTCCTGATCTGAGTCTAAACAGTCCCAGATACCAACTTCTTCATATCTAGGAAGGTTCTTAATTGTTCAGGGGGGGAAAAGGCATATTTAACTCCAAGCTGAACCTCAAGTTAAACAAAAAATAAGTTTTGAATAAAGTGCCTGGCTTTTTAACTGCAGGCTTTATAGCAGTAAACCAGTGGGGATGCCTAAGTATAATTGCAGAGATACTTCTTGGTCTTTCCTTGAGGTTTTCATTTTTCTACCTGAGCCCTTATTCCACATTTCTCTGCTTGCCTTTTTCAGGGTAGACTGGGTTTTTATCTCTTGGATGATTTGGAGACAGCTCTTAACAAATGGGAGAGCCAAGCAGGAGGCAGACTGTAAAGAGAGGATGAAGTAAGAAAGAAAGGAATGGAGGGAAAGGAAATGGAAAAGGAGAAAGAAACTAAGTGAAGGAAAGCATGAAAACATAAAAAAGTGATTAAGGTTCCCACCAAAAGGTGTAATTGTCATTTATTTTTAAATAAAAATATTTAAAATTGAATTACTGTATTGTAAAAATATTTTATGTGTAAATTTTTGGATATTCATATACAACTACAGATGTACCACAGAATTGCTACAGAGCTTTATGAAATAATCTCAAAATGTTTTAACTGTGGCACAGAATTTATCCTTGAGAAACAGTCCATGCCAAGAAAACAGGGGATCTTAGTAGGTGTGATGAACTGGTAGTTACAGCATGTAGTTGCTGCTTAGCATTTTTGAAATTTAAAAAGGTTTGAACTTAAAAAGAATGACAATTTTGCAAAACTATTCTCTGCAATGTGTCCTATAACAACATCCAATTTTCCTCTGTAGCTGAAGAACAAAGGAATGGAGAATTACTGTTTTGACTATAATCCTCCGAGTGAGCATCAAATAACTGGAAACAAAGTTATATTATATCCTTGTCATGGTATGGGGCAGAATCAGGTAGGAGGATTTTTTTTCTTTTTAAATACTGTATATTTTTATTGCATTAATATTTTTATTCACACGTGTTAAATGGTTTGTGTGATTTGTATAGATTTACAATGCTTTCTCTGGGAATTTCCAAAAGTAGAACTAACTACTAGAAGAATAAATTAAAATCAGGACTTCTGAATTGATTGTAAAAGAAAACTACTGATAAAGCCCCCCTTCAAGTGGGGAAATTGTATAATTTGGTTATTACTGAAAAGGCCTTAAAACTGACCTCCCTTGTAAAAGTTCAATGTCATCAACCAGCCTCTGCCTTGTGCTGTCATCAGAATTCTGCCTGCACCTCCATCCATGCTATTTTGCCTGCCTGCCACCAGCATAGCCCCGTGCTTTGGCAGGACTATGCCTTCATCAGGGGTCCTTAATGTTGAATTCAAAGAATACTTGATGAGAACTAGTAGGCTTCTGCCATGAGATCTCTCTTTCTCTGATGCCAAAGATGCAAATAATCCAGATATAGTTACAGAAAAAGTATTTTTTTTAAATGAATCCTGACTTTCTTGCTTGTGTGTTGGGGGCATAAGCGCTTTAGGGGTCACTAGGAGGAGTTTGGGTGGCTGATCAGTCTCCTCTTGCACCACAGGTGATTCTGCCTCTTGGTAACCCTGTAAATTGAAATACCCTAGTGGGAAAATTTCACAGAATCATATAAATCACACACCTCCCACTTATCTTTAGTGCAAAATTTATTTTACATATAGGAGTCGGCCTCAGTAATGGAGCCTACGCGTAGTCGTAGTCAATGACTGGGGTATTCAGCGTAGTTGTTTTAGCTCCTTATTCTCCAATCATTGGCCATACTCCCATATCTTTTATTTCAAACTCAACTATTCAACTTATCCTATTTATTTTAAAAAAAGACTTTTAATAATTTATTCAATAATTTATTTTTCTGAAAATTTTCTCTTTTATCATATCTCACTAAAATTTTTCCTTTTTATCATGTCTCACTCAATTTTCTGTTTTCCTATTCTTTTACTGTGTATTTTTGCACTACTTCATCTATCAAGAAACTACCGTCTATAGTCTATATCTTTTTTCAATTGTTTACAGCAAATCATATTCAGTGCTGTTAAAAAATTACTTAGCTTTTTGGTCAGCGCTTGTATTTCAAGAAGAGCCAACGTGGCCAGCGTTTCGTGGGTAACAATTCAAACCCACTGCATCAGGGCCAAAGTGTATAGGAATCAAGCCACTGTAAATAAAACATCGAATTAGCAAACCATAGTAATGATATTATAACTTATATATTAGCAATGTCTTACTTACTATTTTGTATAGTTCGGCAGCAGTCTTAATGCAATCACAAAATGGCGACAGCCTCTATTTAAAAAACTTGGCAGCGTACTGACGTCAGTCTAAATTTCGAATTTCATTGGAGCATAGCTACTCGCTCTATTCTTTACTCGGAAAAAATGGTAAACATTGTAGAACCCAATCTAAATAAATTTAGTAAAAATGTTGCCACTCTATTTGCTTGTTCAAGCCATTAGGATACAAAGTATCCAGCCGGCTGATCCAGCGCTGTTCATGCTGGGCAAGCATACGACGGAAATTACCACCCCTTCTGTCAGGTTTAACCACTTCTATAATGACAGCCCTTAGTGAGAAAAAATCATGTTTTTTAGCAATACAGTGTCTCGCTAATGGAGAACCCACGTTTTGATTCTTAATGTTGCTCTTATGTTCGATAAGGCGAACATTAAATTTCCTCGATGTTTGACCTATATAAATTAAGTCACAGGGGCATTTTAAAGCGTATATGACCCATTGGGTCTTAGAATTGGAAGTGTGGTTCAGAATATATTTTTTATTATCTTTTGGATTCTGAAAAGTGTCCGTGCATATCATTAGCACACACATCTGACAACAACCACAAGTTTGGTGACCTTGTGTTCCATTCACTGTATTGATCGGGGTTTCTATGCAACCTGTAGGGCATAGTATTTCTTTCAAATTTCGATTCCGGCGATATGCTATTCTAAGAGAGCAACCTTTGAATGTTCCTGCTATTTTTAATATTTCCCAGTGTTTCCTAAGGGAATGAGCAACCTTATAGCTATTGTTAGAATATGTTAGTATACATGTCATAACTTTCTCACTTGCCTTGGAGATGTTCTTATTCCTAGGGGCTAGTAGAAGTTCCCTATGATTATACAGGGCTCTTTTGTATGCTACATTGATAGTTTTTCAGGGTAACCACGTTGTAGAAACTTGATTTTCAAAATATTTGCTTGTCTTTTGAATTCAGCATCCGAAGTGCAGATTCTTCTGATTCTCAGAAATTGAGAAAACGGTAGACTTTTTCTAAGTGAACTAGGATGGGCACTGGAGAAGTGTAACATAGAGTTGCTGTCAGTTGGTTTTGTGAATACTCTTGTCTGGAATTCACCATCAACAATCTTTATCAGTACATCAAGAAAAGAAATTTCAGAGGCACTGGAGGTATAGGTAAATTTCACCTTAGGGTGGCAGGTGTCAATGTAATCCAGAAAAATTTTCAGTTCCTCTGGGTCTCCGTTCCAAATCAGGAAAATGTCATCAATGTAGCGGGTCCATAGTTTTATTTTCTTGAAAAATTGTGAGGGATATATCCATGTTTGTTCAAAGTTGTCCATAAACAAGTTAGCGACGGCCGGAGCCATCGTAATACCCATCGCTAGCCCTGAGTTTTGCTGAACAGACAATTTTCAAACATAAAGAAACTGTTTTGCAGCACCATCTTGGCCAGTTGGTAAAGAAACACAGTTGGTACTTTAGGACTCGTTCTTGAGTCCAATGTTTTACAAATAATGTCTAGTGCCTCATTTTGAGGGATAATGGTGTACAAGGAGCACACATCTATAGTGACTAAAATCGAATGTTGGTCCGGTTTGATTAATATTATTTTCCTTAGAAAATCTGTTGTATCCTGTAAATATGAAAAGGTATTTTTTACAAACCTTTGAAGAAATTTATCAATGTATATTGAAGAAGCTTCCAAAAGTGATCCCCTATTAGAAACAATTGGTCTCCCTGGTGGAGAACTCAGGGATTTATGGATTTTGGGGAGTAAATAGAAAATTGGAATTTTAGGATATCCAACGTTCAGAAAACGGAATTCTTTCTTAGTTATATACCCCTGATCTAGGGCCTTCTTTGTCAATTTATTAATTTTAGACTGTAGTTCTTCAGTTGGATCTGAGGTTAAAATTTTATAGTCATCACTATAAAGTTGTTTGTGCGCCTCTTCCATATATTCCTCTCTTTTCATTAGCACAATTTTCCCACCTTTGTCTGCTCTCCTGATGATTAGCTCTTTGTCTGCTAAAAGTGTCTGTATCGCATTTCTTTCATTTCTACTGTTGTGCACTCGTGTATATTGGTTGTCACTATTTATCTTTTCAATGTCTACTTTCATTAACTTGTGGAAAGTTTCAAGTATTGGATCAATCGGACCTGGAGGCACCCAACTCGATTTCGGAGTCACCAGAGAGTCAATCTCTGGTGTTCCAGTTGTTTCTTGTTGAGAGAAGAATGATTTAATTCTCAATGTGCGGTAGAATTTTTCTATATCGATATTATTCTGAAACATGTCTACTGGAACCATCGGAACAAAGGACAAGTCTTTAGATAATAAAGTGGCTTCGTCAATTGTAAGTATATGGTTAGAGAGATTTACAATAAGGGAACCCTCCGATCTTCTTACATCAGTGTGACCTGTTTGCAATGTCGATGACGGCTTATCTATGGGAATTGTTGCCCCCGTTGTGAACGGGTTTGTGGTCTCTGATATTGATATGAGCCCTGATTTTGATATTGGCCTTGATTTTGATATTGGCCCTGATTTTGGTAGTTTCTTCGACCATTGCCTCTTCGTCGCCGTCCTCTGCGCTGGTATTGAGGTCTTGGGCCTAAAAAATCTTCTTCTGAACTTGAGCCAAAATTAGAAGATTCAGAGGTCTGGTCAAATGCAACTTTTTTACCTTTCCCAGAGTCTGCCCCATCTTGAATCTTTATCCAGGGATACACTTTTTGTTGTACATAGTTATTTTCATCCCTTTTAAATTTCTTATATTTGTCCTTTTGTATTACTGTTCTAAAGTTGTCTACTTTACCTTTTAGTTCATCTTGATGACATTTAAAGTCATTCTCAGTTGTATTTTGTTTCAGAATCTTTAGTTTTTCTTCTATTTCAGTTTTAGTTCTTCTTCTATCTAAAAGATATGGGAGTATGGCCAATGATTGGAGAATAAGGAGCTAAAACAACTACGCTGAATACCCCAGTCATTGACTACGACTACGCATAGGCTCCATTACTGAGGCCGACTCCTGTATGTAAAATAGATTTTGCACTCAAAGATAAGTGGGAGGTGTGTGATTTATAGGACTCTTGGTAATCCTGGCCAGGAGGAGGCTGATCAGCCACCTGGACTTCTCCCAGCGACCCCTGTTTTGTAAATTGCTAAAAACATATTTATTTAAGAAATTTGTGCTGTGAGTAGTTAGATATGGACTTGATGGAATTTCTGATGGTTGGTTCAGTCTCGTAGTATGTGGCTTACAAATTTATTTTAATATTAACGTTTAATGTTAACTATCTGAGGGCTGTAATGGAGACCTTTGGGGACTAAAGATGTCCCATGTTGGAGACCGCTGCTATAAAAGAAACTGGGCACTCAGATGTCATTATAGAAAAAGTACATACTGTGTCTCCTTGAGAAGCTTAAATGGAAACACCCAGTTATAGGATTGCCTCCATAGTGTGCAAATGCTTTTATTCAAGTATTTTGCATGCATAGCACATATGCAGAAATGTTAGCCCCTAGGTTTTGTTTGTTGAGAGCTTCTATACTGCTATTGTTTATTTTTAGTATTTATATACCACTTATAACCTAAGTGGTGTATATTCAGATACTCAAGCATTTTTCCTTATCTGTCCTGGCAGGCTCACTCTATCTAATGTACCTGGAGCAATGGGGGATTAAGTGACTTGCCCAGAGTCACAAGGAGCAGCATGGGATTTGAACCCAACTCCCAACCCAACTCTAACCACTGTGCCACACACTCCCCTAATGACTGGGGAGTCAATTCAGAGCAATTTATATGAGCTTCTGTAAAGGTGTTACGCTACATGAGCTTCTGTAGAGATGTTACCATACAAAACATTTTATTTGCATACCGTAATACACCATGAAGTTCAATACGGTTAACATGAGTTAAGTAGAAGACTGTAAATAAGAGGTGATGATACAAGTACAAGTATCATAGGAATATGACAAGGTCAGAGTCAAATACAGTAATGATAAGGTAATATGAAAAGAACTCTTGGAGAGAAAATAAGTTCAAGTAACATAGGATCATGCCAAGGTCAGAGTCAAGTATAATTATGGTAAGGTAATACGAGAAGTGCTCAGTAGATGAACAGCTATTGAATGTCGGTGTGGATATAGATACAGAGTCCCAAAAGAAGGAGGCGAGAGAAGTCATTTCTAGAGTTGAATGAGTCTGTGCATAGAGCTTTTTAGTGCTCTACTAGGAATTTTTTGAACAAGTATGTTTTTAATCCTTACCTGAATTGCATGTATGATGAAGAAGATCTGATAATGGGGAGTAGTTCCCAAATGAAGTGAACTGCTTGATAGGATAGTAATTTTATTAGGTAAGCTTTTTTAGGTTTTCCTTGCAGGGATGGGTAGATGAACATAAGAACATAAGAAATGCCATCTCCGGATCAGACCTTTGGTCCATCAAGTCCGGCGATCCGCACACGCGGAGGCCCTGCCAGGTGTACACCTGTCGTAATTTATAGTCCACCATATCCTTATATGCCTCTCTTAAGGAGATATGCATCTAGTTTGCTCTTGAAGCCTAGGACGGTCGATTCCGCAATAATCTCATCTGGGAGGGCATTCCAGGTGTCAACCACTCTCTGAGTGAAGCAGAACTTCCTGACATTAGTCCTGAAACTGTCCCCCCTTAGCTTCATTACATGTCCTCTAGTCCGTGTCAAATTGGACAATGTAAATAATCTTCTCTGCTCTATTTTGTCGATTCCTTTCAGTATTTTGAAGGTCTCGATCATATCCCCACGCAGTCTCCTTTTCTCAAGGGAGAACAATCCTAGTGTTATAAGTCTGTCCTCGTATTCCAGTTTCTCCATACCCTTCACCAGTTTTGTTGCTCGTCTCTGCACCCTCTCCAGCAGTTTTATATCCTTCTTTAGGTAGGGAGACCAATGTTGGACGCAGTATTCCAAGTGTGGTCTGACCATTGCCCTATAAAGCGGCATTAAGTAGACTATTGAACAAGATGAAATCAATGGGACTGGGAGAGACGTTAACTACATGGGTCGGTGATTGGCTAAACAGTAGACTTCAGAGAGTGGTGGTAAATGGTGCCCCTTCAAAAACGTCGGAGGTGATCAGTGGAGTGCCTCAGGGCTCGGTCTTGGGCCCGATCCTCTTCAACATATTTGTGGGAGATCTGACTCTGGGGCTTCAGGGTAAAATCACATTATTCGCCGATGACGCCAAACTATGCAACATAGTAAGTGAGAACACTTTACCAGACAGTATGACGCAGGACCTACTTCTATTGGAACATTGGTCCTCGACTTGGCAGCTAAACTTCAATGCTAGAAAATGTAAGGTCATGCACCTCGGCAGCAGGAATCCATGCAAAACTTACACACTAAATGGTGAAACCTTAGTTAGGACCAAGGCGGAACGTGATTTGGGGGTGATCATTAGCGAAGACATGAAGACTGCCAATCAAGTGGAGAAGGCTTCATCAAAGGCAAGACAAATGATGGGTTGCATCCGAAGAAGTTTTATCAGCCGGAAGCCCGAAGTTATAATGCCATTGTACAGATCCATGGTGAGGCCTCATCTGGAGTATTGTGTACAATTCTGGAGGCCACATTACCAAAAGGATGTGCTGAGAGTTGAGTCAGTTCAAAGAATGGCCACCAAAATGGTCTCGGGACTCAAAGACCTCCCGTATGAAGAAAGGCTGAATAAATTGCAGCTATATTCACTTGAAGAACGTAGAGAGAGAGGAGACATGATAGAGACGTTTAAATATATCACCGGCCGTATTGAGGTGGAAGATGATATCTTCTTTTTTAAAGGCCCCTCTGCCACAAGAGGCCATCCGCTGAAAATCAGGGGTGGGAAATTTCATGGCGACACCAGGAAGTTCTTCTTCACCGAAAGGGTGGTCGATCGTTGGAATGAACTTCCACCTCAGGTGATTCAGGCCAGCAGCGTGAAGGATTTTAAAAGGAAATGGGATACACATGTGGGATCTCTAGGGGGGTAAATTCAAGGGGGTAGGGTTGTTGGGGTGGGCAGACTTGATGGGCTGTGGCCCTTTTCTGCCGTCATCTTCTATGTTTCTATGTTTCATTATAACTTTCTCCGATCTACTCGAGATTCCTTTCTTTATCATGCCCAACATTCTATTTGCCTTCTTTGCCGCTGCCGCGCATTGTGCCGACTGCTTCAGGGTCCTATCTATCAGTACACCCAGGTCCTTTTCTTGTTTACTCTTCCCCAGAGTTGCACCTGACATTGTATACTCGTATTCCTTATTCTTACTGCCTAAATGCATTACCTTGCATTTCTCCACATTGAACTTCATCTGCCATTTCTCCGCCCATGTTTCTAACCGACACAAGTCGCTCTGGAGTTTCTCTCTATCCTCCTGCGATCTGATCGTCCGGCATAGTTTTGTATCGTCTGCAAACTTGATGATCTCACTGGATGTTCCTTCCTCCAGGTCATTGAAGATGGAGTTGGAGCACTAAAGGCGAGGCTGGGGTAGACAAACTCAAATACTTCAGTCATGTAGTTTGGTAGATGGCCGGGATAATATTCTGGACGGGGGATCCAAGATGGACGCTAATGCAGTTAACTGAGTAACCGCCCATGGAAGTTTTCTCTTTAAATGCTCTTTGGACGCTATTTCTTTAGAATACATACCTTGATATGCCAAAGAGGAGAGGTAAGAGCGTCGCTGGAGCCTCGCGACGCTCCGGAACAGCTACCTTCGGCAACATTGAGGAATTGCTGAGGTGGATGCAGAGCATCCCCAGCATTGTCGGTGATACCCCCTCTTGAGACACTCCAAGGGAACGGAATGGAGGCATCCCTACAGGCTTTTGAGACTACTTTGAGTCCCGACGTGAGAGCACCTCCCCCTAATCCTCGAGCCACCAGCTCCCCGGGGGTTGAGAAGCACCCGGAAGTTGGCTTGCGGTCTCCCCCAGAGGATACTGGGAATGGTATGGCAATTGCCAATTCAGGCTCCCAGGTTCTCCAACGGAGCCTGAACATGGAGGAGGATATTGTGACATCGGGGTTTGAACCTTCCCAAGAGAGTGGACGATGAGTGTTCTATTATTGTAAAACCCCAAGAAGTTACTTTGGACACTTTGTGGGATCTGGTTGCCAACTTAGTTAAAATTGTGAATATTAGATACAGGCAGATGGATGGGAAAGTAAAAGAGCAAGAAAAAGAAATTGTTCAAATAAAACAGGACATTGGTGATTAAAAGACTGTTTTGCAGAATATTAAAGACGAATTTAAATCTTCTAAACATATTCAAGAGACACTAATGAAGGATAATGTTAACCTAAGAAGGAAGATAGAGACATTTGAAAATTTCTCTAGGAGTAATAATCTTAGACGGATTAATTGGTTCCAAGGATTCCTTAAAACAAGAACGTACAGAGTTAAGACAAATAACACGAAATCTAACCCATGGTCAAATCCATGCGGAGTCCCGCAGGGGTCACCACTATCGCCCATTCTATTCAATCTCTTCATCTCCTCCCTCGGCACCACTTTAGACAACCTAAATGTAACATCATTCAGCTACGCAGATGACATAACTATTCTCCTCCCCTTTGAAATCCAAGACCACACCTCAACAGGACACCTGGAAATAATTCTGGAAGAAGTAGAAAAATGGATGACAAACCACAAACTGAAACTAAACTCGGACAAAACCAAATTCCTAATGCTTGAAACGGACAAAAACCCATCCATAACAGACCTAGAAATTAAAGCAACCAAATACCCAATCCAGACCTCACTCAGAATCTTGGGAGTGCTGATAGACAGATGCTGCACTATGCAGACCCAAATCAACAAAACTACCCAAAAAGCATTCTTCACAATGCGCAATTTAAGAAAAATAAGGAAATTCTTTGACAAAGAACACTACAGGATAATTGTACAATCCCTGGTACTAGGTCTCGTGGACTACTGCAATATCCTTTATCTACCATGCCCCACAAACATGATCAAAAAACTTCAAACTGTTCAGAACACAGCCCTTAGACTAATTTACTCACTCGGAAAATTTGACCACATCACCAATGCCTACCTAGACTCACACTGGCTACCGATTCGAGCCAGAATTCAATTCAAACTATACTGTCTACTCTTCAAAGTAATTAACGGTACTGCACCCACCTACCTAAATGACCGCCTAAACCGTAACCTTCCAACCAGAACAAGAAGAACACTGACATCATTCACATACCCACCACTCAAGGGTACTCACCGCAAAAAGCTTTATGATAGCCTCCTGGCAACACATGCTGCAAAACTCGAACCTTCCATCACCAGATTGTTAACCACAACATCAGACCTCAAGACATTCCGTAAAGAAATCAAAACACTGCTGTTCAAAAAGCATATACAATCTACCTAATCTCCCTCACCCCATCCCCTAAGAAACCAAAACACTGCCGTCCAAAACATCTTCCGATGTTATTAAGTCTTTACTATCATTCTGTTATTAAGTCTCTATCCTCAAACTGTATTCTCTATTGTCATGTACCATCCTGGAAATGTCCAGTTCTCTTCTTATGTAATCCGCTTTGAACCGCAAGGTACAAGCGGAATAAAAATCACTAATGTAATGTAATGTAATTAATTTTCCCAGAATTGCAACAGTTACTCCACAAGAAATGTTAAAATGCTATCTGTTGCAGATATTGGAAGTGCCCGAGGATTCATTACCTCTATTCACGCAGGTTTATTACTTATTATTACTTTGGCCCAGCCAAATAAAAATCAGAACCAGCAACAGGAAAAAAGTCAAGGGCCAATAAATGTATCAGCCTTACTTGAGTTATCAGATAAGGAAATTGCTATCTCAGCAACGTTAGTAGTGACTTTTAGCCCTTCACTGGATAAAAATATTCTTTTGAGACTTTTCTTCAAGAACAAAGAAAGATAATTTTTTGGTTTCAAGATACAAATGTTTCCTGATTTGGCAAGAGACACACAAAGGCGCAGAAAATAATTTCTTCTATTAAAATCTGGAGTTACAGCTCTTGGGGCAACTTTTTATCTTCATCACCCTTGCAAGTGTATAATTCAGTATAATTCTCAAAAATATGTTTTCTTCGAGCTTTTCCAGCTGATGACTTTTCTCTCTTTATCCCGTCTGGAGAAGGAAAAGAAATGAGGGCTATAGAATGTATTAGACGCCTGTATTTCAGTTAATCTTGCACCATGCTTCTTATGTTAGTTTTCTTTAATTATTCCGTTTATATTACATCCTGGATCTTATTGTGGACTTGAGCTGATTTAAGCTAATATTTACTTTTCTTGTTTCTTCTTGAAATGGTTTTTTAATCACTCCTTTTATTTTTCTTTTTAAATCGCTTTCTGTACAAGTTTAATCTTGAATTGTATTTTTGAAAACTTATAAATAATAAATTTAAAAAAAAAAGTTTGGTAGATGGCCATAAAGAGCCTTGTACATGAAGCAACCCAGTTTGAATAGTGATTGGGTCTCAGTGCAGTTGCTTGTAGTAAAGTGTGATGTGGTCAGTTTTCCTTAGGCCAAAGATAAGGCGCACAGCTGTGTGCTGAATCGTCTGGAGTCTGTTGAAGTATTTCATGGAGCATGAGATATAAATGAAGTTGCAGTAGTCTAGCATGCTGAGGATCAGAGCTTGGCATAGGATTTGGAAAGGAAGGGTGTCAAAGTAGGAATGGATTGATCGTAGTTTCCAGAGTTCTGCAAAGCCTTTGTGAATCATTGCGGCAATTTGGTTTTCCATGGTCATCTTTTGGTCTAGAGTCACTCCTAGGATTTTAATAGTGGATTGTAGTGGTAGGGATATACTCCTGATTGTGATGTTTTCCTCATTGAGGTTCGAAGGACTTGCGAGGAAGAACTTGATTTTTTCAAGGTTTTGTTTGTTTGTATTTCATCATCCAGTCTTCCGTTGTTTGGATAACCCCTTTGATTTGCTTTGATTCCTTTGAACTCAGAGTGGGTATTGGGAGAAGGACCGTGATGTCATCAGCATAACTATAGCTTTTAACTCCTAATGAGGCTAGGTGGTTCCCCAGCAAACATATGTTGAACAGGATCGGAGACAGTGGGGAACCTTGCGGAACTCCGCACGGAGTGGTCCAGACTGGGGAAAGTTTGTCATCGCGGAAGACTTGGTATGAGTGACTGGTTAGGAAGCCCTTAAACCAATTTAGAACAGTTCCTGTGATGCAAATAGTATCCAGGCATGAAAGAAGTATTTGGTGGTCTACTAAGTCGAATTGTAGTATAAGAGCTTAGGTCGAATTGTAGTATAAGAGCACTCTGCTGAAGAGTTGGTACATGTCATTCGTTTTTGAGGCTAGAACTATCTCTGTGATGAATAGTGACCAAAAGCCAGATTGGGAGTCGTGAAGTATATCTCGCTCTTCTAGGTAATTGAGCAGTTGATGACACACTGGTCCTTCCAGTAGTTTCACAAAAAAAAAAAAGAGATGGCTGCTTCTTGTTCTTGGTAATGGTTGTTATCTTTGCTCTCTGGGAATGTGCCATTGTTAAGCTTTGAGTCCAGTTGAAAAGTAAGCCCTAAAAAGTGGGGCGGAGGGGGGGGTTGAGATGAATTATCTCAGGTGGGCATTGTCCATGCACATATTTGGCGTAGAATTTCTGGAACAGTTTGAAGTCGGGGTGGCAAATGTTTCCCAGATTAGGTCTACAGTGTGTCTCTGAGGAGAGATTGCACATAGGTAGTTCTCAGGTGTGTTGTGGGGAGGGATTGAACTTAATGTGGAGAGACTGGATCTTTGAACAGAAGTAATCAGCGAGTTCATTTACTGGAGGAGGTTCTTCTTGGGGAGCTAAGACTAGTTTGGTGGTATTGGTTTTAGACACTATTTTAAAAGAGTTCCTTGGTGTTGATGGTCACACACCAGCTGGGAGTAGTAGACGTTGCACTTTTCTTTGAACATTTGTTTATATTTGTGTACTTGTTCACACTAGTGTCCCTTGTTGACCTGGGTTTGATCTTTGTGCCATGTCCTCTTCAGGCAGCAGACTGAGTTTTAGGTCGCGGAGCTCTTTGTCAAACCATTTATCAGACTTGCAGATCCATCTTTTTTGCAGGGATTTGGGGGCGAGTCTGTCGTAGACATTGGTGCTGATTTTATCCCAGGTAGCATAGAAGTCTAGCAGGTTTGAGAACTCTTCAAGTCTTTGAATTCAGACCAGAAGGAGGGTGCTTTAATGTGACTTCTGTCTGTTTGTGGTTTTTATTGGCTTGGGAGCATGTTGTTTGGCTTCCTGCCAGAGTAGGTTAAACCGGAACATGAAGTGGTCAGACCAAAGTGAGAGAGACCAATTCTCTTCTTGCAGTGCTATTCTGGGGGACCATTGTGGTGATGAGGTCTAAATAGTGTCTTTTCTGGTGAGTGGGTGAAGGTGAGGGTAGGGAGTACCCGAGGGACTGTAGAAAATTGAAGAGGTCTTTGACAAGTCTGTGTGTGAGTGAGTTCTAGGTAGATTAATGTCTCCTAGAAGGATATAGTAAGGGGAGGAGATTGAGTTTCTGAGGACGAAGTCTAAGAAGTCTTGTTGGGCCTTGGTCCACTTACCGAGGGGACGTAAAAGTGGATGCATGTGAGAGGGTCTTTCAGTGTATTGTTGATTTGGTATGATAGAATTTCCAGGTTGTCCCTATGTTTGGAGTCGAGGTATGCAAATTCAAAAAAGTCCTTAATCACAATGGCCAGCCCTCCTCCTCTCTTGAGTTACCTTCATAAGGAGACCGTTAGAGTTACAAAGAGCTTCTGTGAGGTGTTACAATGCTTGGGCTCTATATTGAAATACAGAGCTCTGTGGTGGTTTTACAATATAGAGCGGGGTCCTCAAAGATCCTCCTTGAGGGCCAAATCCGGTCGGGTTTTCAGGATTTCCCCAAAGAATATGCATTGAAAGCAGTGCATGCACATAGATCTCATGCATATTCATTGGGGAAATCCTGAAAACTCGACTGGATTCGGCCCTCAAGGAGGGATTTTGGGGACCCCTGATATAGAGTTATCAATACCAGCATGGTTATGCCATAATCAGTCATCCTACATATGTTACTGACACATTGATCATCCTACTTATATGCACACGTTTATACTAAATCAATCATCCTACGTATATATGCCCAGTTTGGGAAACCACATCAGACTATCACTGCTTTTGTTCTGGCAGCACACATTCCTCAATGTGATGGGTCATCTATCCCTCCCCCCCTTAATGTGTTTACCTTGAAAGTTTCTTTGCATTTAAAAATTGTAGTTCTTCCCTTTCTTTCCTTTTGTTTCTTGTAAGTCAGTATCAATATTTGTATTGTTTATATGTTTCTTTGTAATCTACTATTTTAATATTTTTAATGTAAATCATTTAGAAATTATATAAGCGTTTAATCAAATTTTTAATAAAACTTGGAACTTGGAGTAATCTTTTTTTTTTTTTACCAAGTGCTTTAAAACACTGTGTGCTGATGCTTGTCATGCCATTCTAACACACAACGTATCACATATTGTTAGCCCTTCAATGGGTTTTTGAATGTCAACCTCTTATTGTACTTTACTATTTCACCTCTGCTTAATATGTGAATTTAACATGCAAACGATCTCTTGCAGTTTTTTGAATATACATTAAATAATGAAATCCGTTACAACACCCGACATCCTGAAGCCTGTGCAGCAGTTGATGCTGGGACAAACTATCTCACAATATATTTGTGCCGGGACGAGGGCCAAAATGTCCCTGATAATCAGAAATTCATTTTCAAAGAGGTATTTATTTATTTATTTTGTAGTTTTAAGCATTTCAAGCAATAGGGTTTCTTAGTTGAGGTCTGTAGTTTTATCTCCCAACTACATTATATCGACAGGAAAGAAGGCTGACATTTTTTTCTTGGTTAAATAGAAGAAATTAAAACAAAATTATTGTTGCAAATACAAATATAAGTACTTCATTGCCTATGTTTGTCTCTTTATTTCAATTAAATGTCATGGTTTTTCCAGTGCAATAGGTGAAACATACTAGACAGTAGGGTTATTTCCCTTTAGCCGCATGCTGCAGAAGGAATCCACTCCAGATTTTTCACTCTGCCTCAGTTGTATTTTGCTGGGCTCTCTAGTTCCACCCTCAGTTCTTTCCTTCTGTACCCATGACTGCAGATGTGTTTGTTCTGCTCTCCCCATTTTATTATTTTTAATTTGATGTATTTCATCCCTTTTTTGGGTAATTTGGTGCTTGGAGCGATTTTAAAGCTTTGCCATCTTGAGAATTCACAGACTTTGGTCTGTAGCTGACAGGCCATTCCCACTGGATACCTGTTAGCCAACCTGCATAGTTTTCTCTGGAGCTCAGGGCCGCCCCTGAGGTAGTCTCAATTTCTGTTAATCGCCAACTACATTATATCAACAGGAAAGAAGGCTGATTTTTTTTCTTGCTTAAGTAAAAGAAATTTAAAAAAATAATAGAAATATAGGTACTTCATTGCCTAAGTGTGTCTCTTTATTTCAATTAAATGTCATGGTTTATCTCTAAATGAGGTTTATTTGTAAGTACATTGAGATGCAAAATATTTTAGCCCTTTATTTGGCTTGTTGCTCAGAAGCAACATGCCTTCTATGGCTCTTATGGGAGACCTACATCTCAAAATGCCTGTTATATCAAGTTATGTAAAGCAGTCATTTCACCATCTGTCAATTAAAGGGTTAAATGAATGATTTCCAGTAAATTTGTGTCTTAATTTTCGTTGATTATTTGTATATCGTTTCTTGACTGTTAAAAAGTCAGTTTTGTATAATTGATCACATGTTGTATGGTTGCAAGGCTGAAAGTCAACAAGATGGTAGAGGCACTGAGGGGGAAATTCTAGAAATGGCACCTAAATAAGCACCCTATCGGCACCTAAGTTAATTGACAAATGCCGTTTAAAACAGCAAAAAAACAGGACAGTTAAAGCGCCCACCAGCACCTAAATAATACGCACTGGCATCACGCCTACGTATGCACTTTACAGTGCTTAATGCCACTATGGGCGTGTCTAATGCCAGAGGCGCAATTCACAACAAAGATAGGTGCCGGAAATGTAGGCCTGGAAAACCCTGGCCTACATTTCCAGTGCCTATCTTTCCCGGAAGCGCAAAGCAGTATACGGCGCTGTGATGTGATTGACATGTGATTGGTGGCCGCTTTATAGGCAGCCGCTGATATTGGCACCGTTTAGTGAATCTGGGCCTGAATGCTGTCTTGGCTGCTTTTGTAATCCCTATAACACAGTCATAGTTTTGTGAATTTTATACTCCTTAATGTTATTTAGCTTAACTTGGTAGGAGAAATAGGTGCAATGTATAGCATGCCATTCGTTTTGTTATGTTTTGAAAATACAGTGGTACCTTGGATTACGAGCATAATCCATTCCAGGAGCATGCTCGTAATCCAAAATGCTTGTTTATCAAAGCGAGTTTCCCCATAGGAAATAATGGAAACTCGCTTTGATACGTTCCGCCCCCCCCCCCCCCCCGAGAACCGGCATTGCTGCCCCCGAAGGCCACCCTCGTGATCCGGCATCCCCCCCTGCGATTGGGCACCCCCCCTCCCCCCCCGCCGCTTCTTACCGTTATCTGGTCCTGGGCACCAGCACCGGCATGTCCTGTGCGTTGGTGCCGGTGCCTGAAGATCTGCCTCCTCTTCTTGCTGGGCCTTGAGCATCTGCGCATGCTCAAGGCCTGCGAGTTCACGTTGGAGAGAATATGAACTCGCAGGCCTTGAGCATGCGCAGATGCTCAAGGCCCAGAAAGAAGAGGAGGCAGATCTTCAGGCACCGGCACCAACCCACAGGACATGCCGGTGCCACTGCCCAGGCCCAGAAGACGGTAAGAAGCGGCAGGGAGATGCCCAATCGCGGCGGGGGGGAGGGTGGCGGATCGCGGGGGGGCGCTCGTAAATCGAGCCACGCTTGGTTTCCGAGGCGCCGATTTTGGGAATGTTTTGCTCGTCTTGCAAAACACTCGCAAACCATTGCACTCGTAAACTGAGGTACCACTGTACATTTGTCAGACTACCTTTCGTCATTCTTAAGAGATCCAGATCTGTTGAGACTTTTTCTCTCCTTGTTTGTCTTGTTTTATTAGCAGTATAGTAGTAACCATAATCTCTCAAACAGTTCCCTTTATGATTATACTGTTGCCTTTTAAAAAATCTTAACCCCCTTATTTAAGCATCTAATCTGTGGTAGTTACTAAGTATGTGTATATTTTTCAGGATGGTTCTTTATTCCATACCCAGACTCAGAAGTGTCTTCATGCTACTGCTAATGCTCTTGATGGTAATCCAGCACCGATACTAAAAGATTGCACAGACTCAGACCACCAGAAATGGTTCTTCAAAGAGCGACTGATGTAAACAACATCTTCTACAGAGATGTTATAAAAGACTAAATATCATCTTAATAATCAATGGCCAAATAACTCAAGAACCACGCACAAAGGACCAGATTCTATAAAGAATGCCTAAGCGTGGTTGTCAATCAACTGCTAGGCGTCCTTTATACAATCCCACCTAGTGGTGTTTAGGCATCGTTCAGTATCCTAGAGGAGGCGCCGGTACCTTAGGCCAGGTATTGCTTGACTTAATTTACCAGTGCCTAAGTCAACCATGCCTATTCTCTGCCCCTAACCATGTCCACTTTTCAGGTAGATATCGGAGGACACTTCAACTTAGGTGTTGCTAGGTGCCACTCTATTTTATGTGCAGAACTCTTAGGTTTTTTAAAAAAATTATTAATTAACTTCAATAGTGCAGCCAATTACTACACCATTTAACTAATTAAAACAATTTGGGCTGCACACGGATTATGGTTAGGCATCGCTGTGCATCTGCGAATAGGGCCCATAGCTGAGCCTAATATAGGCATCCTTTATAGAATCTGGCCTAAACTGCCCCCTACATCAAATAAACTTATTCAGGTTAAAATGTGGCAATTGCATCAGATTGTTTACATGGTGATACATCCTGTCCCTGAAAGCATTGAAGTCTGTCTTGTCATACGCCTGCTTTTGCACAAACCTGTCATTCCTCTGGACTCTTTCTCTGGCAGCTACTATCACTGGTGACTTTGTAGTGTTTAGACTGGTTACTCATTGCACTAATTGTATCTGCTACTTACTTTAGAGCATATATTTTTCTATTAATACAGACCACACCATTAGAGAATGACACGAGGACAAATTTGTCCCTGTCCCCATAGGAACTCAATTTCCTCATCCCATCCCCGTGAGTTTTGCTGCTGTCCCTGTCCCATTCCTGTAAGCTCTGCCTTAACCGCACAAGCCTCGAACACTTATGATTTTAAAGTGTTTTAGGCTTGTGCAGATGAGGACGGAGCTTAGGCAGTGGTGGAACGAGGCATTATGACATCACAATCTGAGTTCTAAAATGTTGCTACTTATGATTTTAAAGTGTCTGAGGCTTGTGCAGATGAGGACGGAGCTTAGGCATTGGTGGAACGAGGCATTATGACATCACAATCTGAGTTCTAAAATGTTGCTACTTATGATTTTAAAGTGTCTGAGGCTTGTGCAGATGAGGACGGAGCTTAGGCATTGGTGGAACGAGGCATTATGACATCACAATCTGAGTTCTAAAATGTTGCTACTTATGATTTTAAAGTGTCTGAGGCTTGTGCAGATGAGGACGGAGCTTGCAGGAATGGGGCAGGGATAAGAAAAGAACTTGTGGGGATGGGATGGGAAAATGAGTTCCTGCGGGGCTGGGGAAAAATTTGGCCCCGTGTCATTGTCTACACACCACAATGATGCCTTTGATGTTGTAAGATAATGCAGAGTAGTTAATACTATATTTGACCTAAAAGTATTTTTTATTAAAAAAATTGGTCAGCTCCTGCCATAAATGGTCTAATAGTTCAGTTTTAAAATGTTTTGAACACAAAAATGATGTTTATACCGCAGTATTTAAATTCAGGTTTGGGGAGCAGTTTTCTATTATTTGATGTTTCTAAGTTTGACTTTGAACAATAAATTAATATTTTATAAAAGATTAGGGCTCCTTTTACGAAGGTGCGTTAGCGGTTTAACGCGCGTAATAGGGCACACTTAACCGCCGGCTGCGCTAGCCACTACCGCCTCCTAATGAGCAAGCGGTAGTTTTTCGGCTAGCGCGGGGATTAGTGCGTGATGAAAAGTCGTGCGCGCTAAAGCCGCTAACGTGGTTTCGTAAAAGGATCCCTTAATATAGAATATTATATAAGTTGATGAATTGAAAAGGCTCCAAATTGTTTGATGATAAATATTGAGTTTCTTTACAAACTAGAGAGAGAATTTTGTAAGAAAATAATAGATTCCTTGCAGTTTATATGACAGGCATATGCAGTTTGTAAATTTTAAAAAATCATAAAATTTTATGACATGCATTACCTTTCTGTGGATTTGGGTAAAAAAATGAATATTGTTATGACTGGTTAAGAAAAAATGTTTATAAAAATGTAAAATGATTTTCTTTGAGATATTAACAAGAATTTCTAAAGTATGAAATATGTCTTATATGCAGATTTTCTAGGGGCTTATTTATTGAATAATTTGGGTCTAAGCAGCTGATGAGGTGTGTATTTTCTTGATAAGATACTGTACAAATCATGTTTGGAATGTTTTTATGCACTTTTACAATTTTGGAAGTTGGGATAATTGCAAAATATCAAATAAAAACTCCTGTAATAAATTATGGCCTTGACTTTGTTTAATGAGTGGATGTATATATAGAAACATGATAAAGACCAAATGGCCCATCTAGATCCCACGTGCCTATCCCAGGCCCTTTTGAATTCAGACACAGTCGTTGTCTCCACCATCTCTTCTGGGAGACTGTTCCACGCATCTACCACCCTTTCTGTAAAAAGTATTTCCATAGATTACTCCGGAGCCTATCACCTCTTAACTTCATCCTATGGGCTCCTTTTACTAAGGTGCGCTAGCATTTTTAGCACACGCACAAGATTAACGTGCACTAGCCGAAAATTACCGCCTGCTTAAAAGGAGGTGGTAGCGCGCGGCTAGCGTGCGCGGCATTTTAGCGCGAGCTAAAACCGCTAGCGCACCTTTGTAAAAGGAGCCCTATGTCCTCTCATTGCAGAGTTTCCTTTCAATGATATAAATCAGGGGTGCCCAACACGTCGATCGCGATTGACCAGTAGCTCAGGAAGACAACGTGAGTTGATCGCAGAGCCCATCCCGGGCTCCGTGATAGACTCGTGTTGCCATTTTCTGCCTTACTTTCCAAGCCACGCCGGAGGAATCACCAGTCTTATTACAGTCCAGTTGTTCCTGAGGAAGGGGGTGTGCACCCCCGAAACGGAGTCCCGTTGGACGGATGATGTCACACATCGGCTGGCTGTTCTACAGTTTAAAGAAGCTAAGTACTTCCACTCATTGACTGGCTTGGTTCTGATTTGGACAGATTTGGACACTTTCCTTCCTTGTTTGGCCCCCCTGGCAAGGAGTAGAGACAAGAATTTCTTAACCTTATAGTGTGTTTTTTTGATTTCTAGAATCTTTTTTCACACGTAGCACTTTTTGGGGGTGCACTTGATTTATTCTCACTTACAGGAAGAACCCGGGGATGTTTCACAGTTTACACTCTTTCTGAGTGTCAGCCGGTGACAGCCTTTCCCTTAGTGGGCGGCTGTGTTACTGAGGGTTCTCCTGTTTCACACTATGTGTAATTTGCTGATTAACTTAGATTGAGGTTTCTTCTTGTCTCTCCCCCTTGTCAGTTGGTTTTCTTGGGGTTGGGGAGGTTTTGCAGCAGTTATATATTTTTCCTCCCTATACATTTTTGGGTTCCATTTTTGTGTTCTAAATTCTAGTGTAACATTATGAAATACTTTTGAATGTCAGTTGTGTGCAAAATGATTAATTAAAGCAGTAGTACTGGCAAAAAGTCTATTTAGGAAGATTAAACTATCCTTTAGGCTAGAGAGATTAAGAATTCTTCTTTTTTTTTTTAACAAGGGATGTTGTTCCTTGTCTGAACAGTGAGAAGATGCAAAATATGAGGCATTTTCAAGGAAGATAATTAGACAAGCAAACTGTTGGTTATAGGTTTTAGTAGATTGTGGGATTTGGTCTAGATATTAGAGGGAGATTATACACAAGTGCGGCTGTGGGTAGGATAGAAGAATAAAAAAATGAATTGAAGGTTGGAGAGAGCTGAAAGATATGGGAAGAGTGGGCAGTGAAAGGAAGAGAGATGGAAGCTTAAAAGATAAAGTTCTTTACAGAAAAAACTACAAGGTGAGACCAAAAAAAGGGCCTTTTCACTCTGTGCTCCTGGTAATTGGAATTTACTTCCTAGTCAGATGAGATCTGAGACAAATTATGGTTTGTTTAGGAAGTGTTTAAAAGTCTGCTATTTGATCAATTCTGGATTGGTTTAAAGATAGGAGTTTTAGTCTCCTAAGGAAGAAGGGAATTTGTGTTTAAGCTGGCCTCATTTCTCTCATCAAACCACTATTGCAGAAGCCTCCAGTGGCATGGAACTTTAATGTCTTTACATCTTGATGAAACTACTGAGCTTAAAGTCTACTTTGCTTAAGTAATTCACGTGGAATGTGCTCTTTCTAGTCACAGTTAACCTTAGCTAGAAGCATAAGTTAGCTTCACACTCTAGTTAACCCTGCAAACCTCACATTCTGTTTCATCATAAAAAAGATACAGTAGCTTGAAATTATCCCACGTTTATGTTGAAACTGTTAATGCCTTTCCACATTCACGAGGACTTAGTAATTTCTTATTTCTGCCAAAGCCTCAAAGGGATCCACACAAGAAAGTCCTCCATACTCAGGACTATAAACAGGTCCTTGGTTAGATCTCAGAAGAACGGAATCCATCAGAAAAGTGAAACCTCATTACACTAGTGCAATTTTGTAGCTCTTTTTTTAGTTCAAACCTTTTATTTTCAAAATAAAAACAACAAAGAACAAACCTACAAACTTGGGTTATACATCAAAAGGATATATCGGCAGACCAAACTTTTTTAAATTCTAGAAGATGGTCTCCTAACTGCAACTACTTCTTCATACTTTCTCATGTGACATACTACATTCCATCAAGCGCTCAAAGCAGTGTTATCTTTCTATTCAGACAATATCATTTGTAATGTTAAAGCCAGTGCAATAGGTGAGACATTCTAGACCATAGGGTTATTTCCCTTTACTCGCATGGGTTGCAGAAGAGAATAAGTTTTTCAGTCTGCCTCTAGGGTACATCACAGGCTAGCTAAGCTCTTCCCATCAGTCTTTCTCTTGTGCATTTGGTTGCAGTGTGTTAGTTCTGCTTTCTCCAATTTATTATTTTTAATTCAACATAGTTTAGTTCCTTTTCGCGGTTCTTTTGCTTTCTACGGACATTTGAAGTGCTGCCTGCTTAAGAATTCACAGACTTCAGTCCCTTCGTGGTACCTGTCAGCCAGTCTGCTAGTCTTCCTTGGATGTCTGGGTGGCCCTGACCTTATCTCACTCCCTGTTAAGTGGGGGATCGAGTGCAGACTATTCAGAATGCTTAGGGGGCTCAGCAGTGTTCCACATGCTGTGTTTTCACGCTTCCGCCCGCCTCCATGCGCAGTCGGTGGTCTGCAGGGGGGAGGCATAGTCAGACAGTGGAGTCTGACTGGTAGCCTGAAGATCAGCTTGAGGAGAGCTTTTCCAGCAATGTGGCAGTGAATTATCAATCTGGCTCTTAATCGGGGCTAGAGAGCAGCTGCAGTTTCTGTGACCAGCATTTGTGATTAAGAGGAGCTGACAGGCTCCAACAACGATTTCTAATACTTAATTTTGAGGGGTTTTGAGTGTTTTCCAGTGATCCTCTGTTTTCCCCCACCTGAAAAATCTTGTTTTAGTAATTTTTTAATTTTGGGAATTGCCGTTTTTTTGTGTGTTTTTTGGCACAAATTCGGGTCCAGTGGCCATCTTGGATTTTCAGCAATCTTTTTTTTCAACTTCTCCCTGCTTCTGGATTTTTGCCAGAAAAACTACTGGAATGGGGTCCTGAGGGTCTCCTAGTTTGGATTCATTCCAAGTTTGAGCAAATGTACCGCTTTTTGAGCATTTTTGCACTGCATGATGTAGTCAGGGGGCGGTAACGATTAGTTTAGCCTCCGCTTTACAGAAGCAGGTGATTATACGCTCAGCTAGCCCATCGAGGCGGCCGATTTTGCTTTTGGGGCTTGATTCTGTGGTGGTGGAGGCCAGCCATGAGACAGATCTCCGTACCCTAAAATGCGTAAGTTTCAGTCATCTAAAGGTGACTCTATGCCCCGGGGTCCAGATACCTTCTCAGTGCGTGAGATTTTTGTTCTCTGACTTCCCAGCTGAGGATCCGGCGGCTGGCTGTTCTGTCCCCCCCTGCATAGTCTCTGCCCGACATTTCCTCCTCAGGAGTTCGGCATCTGTGCCAGCTCCGTCTGTTCCTTCTTCGCAGCCAGTTCAGGGTCCAGCAGTGAATCCGGTCCTCAATGAGCATTTGGTTGGAAGGCTGCACTGCTAGGATTGGAGAATCTGGATTTGAATGCTGTATCTGCGGATCCCGTAGGGGCTCTGGATCCTGGTACTGATCAGACTATGGTGCTCTTGCTTAGCTTGGCGGTGCTGCTTGATCTGATTGCTCAGTTTTTGCAGGGTTTGAGTTTGGATGCCATGCCTTCTCCTCCTACTTCTGTTACTTCGTCTCCCTGGCTTTGCGGCATGCGCTCGCAGTCTGAGTCATTTCTATGACATTCGGATATCAGTATCATAGTTATGGAATAGTTTGACTCTCCGGATGGGCTTTTCCAGAATGCTAACTCCTGCCGGTATCCTCTGGAGCAGAAGTGACAGCAACTGTTGGGGCAGCCCTATGTGATTCCTGGGGCTCTCAGGTGACCCAATGCACATCACTGCGTAGTGACAGTCTTTGACTCTACTAATGTAGGAGTTAAAGCTGCTGTGGCAATGTCTTTGTGCCGCGCCTACCTAGCTTGCTATGTATGTTAGAGACTGAGGTGGTAGAATCTCCTCAGCTTCTGATGGCTAGGGTGGACTTCATGATGGATGGTTCTATGACGTTTTGAGAGGGCTGGTTTCAGGGTCAGTGTATTCTATGTCAGCCCGCCAAAGGCTTTGGGTTCGGCAGAGGCTACTGATATGTCCTCCATGGCAACTCTAGCCCTGCTGCCTTTCAAGGGCAGTTGCTGTTGGGCAATTGACTAGATGCCCTCATGTCTTTGGTGATGTACCGTTTGTCCGCAGGCGCTGCTGGATGGTATAGCACCTCCCGTTTTTAGGGCTCCCGAAGGATTTTTTTTGTGCCTACCGACCACATTCTCCTTCCTTGACGTGGAGATCCTTTCAGGGTTCCAGGGGTCGGCTTGTGAACTACAGGCACTTTCAGCTTGCCCCTACCCAACCTGCCCGAGGAAAAAAATTAAATTAAAATCTGAGGACCCCTCTGCTGATAGGGGGGTCAGATCTTGGAGCGTCTGCATGCATGGATGCACATTGCTCTATACAAAATCTACAAACCCCACAAGTTTTTAATGCATTTTATAATGACCGCAAAATTGCATTGAAAAGTTCTTAGTGGCACTCAAACTTCATCCATTAGTGTTTTAGAGCCATCGGAAGCGGCACTCCAGATATACAAAATATCAAGTTCATGGAGCTCTCTACTGCTAATGCTTCTTCATTGGCTCATACACTCTCGATTAGAATATAAGTATTAGAAATTTAAATTCTCAAATCCAGCTTATAGGCTTAAATAATTTGAATGAGACTTATCTTTAAAGCCCTGGTTTAGACATTAGCTAATACCGGGGACAGGGGGTGCTGTTCGATATGGCGGCGGACCATGTGTACCTGCCCGAAGCTTGAAGACAGAAACTGTGCTCACAGATTTTGGAGCTCTTAAAAGAAAAAAAACCCAAACACAAGTCGGTGCTGAAAAGGATTAGGTCCCAATTCCTGCCCCATACTTTCTCTCTGTCATTTGGAAGTCTGATGCATCTGGGGACATATTGTAGAGGCAAGAAATGATCTCCGAAACATGTCCAATTTATTGTCAGCTTTACATCCCTTTATATCATTTTACATGAATCAGTGTTGTCAGCATGTGACGTAAATGCAAACCATATATGGACACAGGTCACATGAAACTTTAAAAGAAATATCAACCATTTTTACTATCTAGAGACTGAAGTCCACAGAGGGTCAGCAGAGCTTTTTGCTTATCTAAAGCTGTTTGCAAATACGGCTTATAAAAACAATTGAATTCACTTCACAACAAGATAAGAACACATCTTTTCAAACATACATGTTCTTGTACTATTTCAGAGAAGGAAAAACAAACAGGGTCTGGTTTTCTTACAGCTTTAAACACATAGCCTAAGGAAAACTACCAAGGTACATGATACATGTCCCTTCAATCCCCTCTTACGTCATGAAAATGACGTCATAAATGCACAGCATGAGCTGGGAGGAAGTGATACTCTAGATATGTCTCTCGAAGAGGGGTTTTAGGAGCTGTAATATGAATAACACAGTACATGAGCAGTCAAAGACAAGAGTGCAGATAATAATAGAGATTATAACAATAAAAAGGTCTTTTACCCAACCCTGCATTCAACTAAAGTACTGATCCCAAGAATTAGATAAATCAGAGTTACATTTGAGCTCAGCAAAGAGGTCTGCTAATTTCTGAATGGCCATAGTAGGACCTATATTGTCAGGAATAAAAGTGCAACACCATAAAGTACTAGGAAGAATTTCTCTGCTAGAATCATATCCAGGGCCATACGATTTTGAAAACCATCTGAGAAGTGGAGCCTAATTGATCAGCAATACCTTGCAAGGCGTCCCTAGAGTAGTTCACAAAGCGTTGCTGATTATAATAAATTTAACTAATCCGATCAACATTCTTATTAATAGTAATAAAGAGAATAAGGAATTCAAACCCAGCCTTAACCTGAGCTCGGGCCTTAAATTCATCTGGGACCCCTCTTGGGACCCCTATAGCATCTATGTATACATGCGGATCAAAACTACCAAGGAGATCAGATTTATATTGAGACAGAAAAGAGGAAAAACCATGTGAATAGGAAGGATGCCTTTCAGAAAGAATATGCAGGAGCATGGTAACCTTAGCTAAAGTGCACTGGCCTATCCACTGGCAGGGTAGCTGAACAGGGAGCCAAAAGTCTCCATAGAGCCAGTAAATTTCACCTAGGGTGAAAATCTGATGCTGCAACAATGGGGCATACCTATGAGCCAAGACAGAACAATAACCTGGGGGTAAATTACCTACAAAACTACCCTGTGTCAGATTAGAAACATGACGTGTAATTACCCTTATAGATGGTAACGGCAATATCAAGCTTTTTCTGTCCAGGCAGCAAAAGGTATTTAGAACACCACAGTACACAAAGGGTATAGGTAAAATTAGAGGAGGTAGATAGATCCCGTAAGAAAAACTGATGGGTCGGATAGCTAGACCCACCCTTAAACCACATGCCCATAATGTACATACCTTCATCAGTAGGTCTAAGGTTGTCAGTAGTAAGAGAAAGCTTAATAATTTGTGCAGGAACACTTTTCCTATAACAGTTTCCAACCTTATGAAGGGTCCTATGAGTAAGCAGTGATTTACCATTTTGGTCCACTTTTTTTCAGAGTACTTTCTGGTTTATAAACCCAGTCAGTATCAATATTCCACCCTACCGCTCCCCAGAATGCACACTTATCCCCCCAACGTGAGTCAGTAACACATATTTATATATATGTCTTTAGTTTTAGGAATCTCTGAGAACCAATGGCACAGCCTTGGGATATCAATTGATGAATGTCACAATGTCACAATACTCAAAAGTGAAGGTGACCACGTGCACACTGCTGGAAGTATACCAAAGGTTAGCATACTGTCTGTCTTTCTGGATTCCAATTGAAGGACAGCCTTTTCGAGGGAGTAGTTCAGCTTGACGTCGTGTTCGCAAAGAGGTGCCGGGGGTGCTGTTTACAGCAGGAGTGTCATTTACAGATGGGTTTGGGCAGAAAGTGTCGTGGACCCAGAACACATCATCCCTGAGGACCCAATTAGAAGTGATCCATACAGGAAGAAAAACTAGCAGCAGAGTTGCCAGTAAGAGAATGATAAAGTAGGTAGAATGCTGCAATGAGATCATCATGTTGTTCCACTGGAGGAGGTGAAATCTGCGCAGGGAAGATTTGCTTCTGGGGTTTTAGGTTAACCCTCTTCAAGCGACTTGGGTGGATCCAAATAGGAAACTCCTCAGTGAGTGCAGCGGGCCTGGTCACAGCGATCACAGTAGTGGGAAGGCCAAAGGGGAAATCCATCTGCTTCCAATCCTTGGAAAGCTTCTGGACAATCACCAGGCTGGAAAAAATGGGTAGGAATCTGTGGAGAGAAAGGAGAAGTGCAAGACACGTTTCTTTGAACAAGCCCTAATATTTCAATGAGCTTTTGGATGTATTCCTCCTGTATCAAGGGAAGATCACTACTCTGAACTATTGAGGGTTTGTCCCGTGAGAATCTCAAAGGGAGAGCAGCTAGATGTCTGTGCATACACCGGCTTGAAAAGAGATACACCGGGAAAAGAGTCCAAATATCATTCAGCAGCTGTACGCCAGTGTGGTCCAAATAAATGGGATGGGATCGCTTTATGAAAGCGGTTGGTGAGATATAAAAGAAGAAAAAGAAAAAGGTAAAGAGAGAAGGAAAAGAAAAATTATATGTGTTTAAGGTAAAATCTAAATACAAGAATAAGCATCGCTAAATAGGAAGGTCTTCAAGTTTATTTTAAATTTGTCGAGTTGATTTTCAAATCGGAGTAGCTGTGGTAGAGCATTCCACAAGGTGGGAGCTATGACTGCAAAGTTTGTTTTCCTGGTGTAGAAGCAATCTTTTAAAGAAGGGATTGATAAGAGTTTCTGATCTGCTGACCGAAGGAGGCGTACTGAGCGTTGTGGAATGAGGAGATTGTCTAGGTATGAGGGCAGATGAAAAAGTCTGATTTTGAATGTGAGCAGAATAGTTTTATAAGTGATTCGGTGTATAATTGGGAGCCAGTGTGCTTCTTTTAGTAAAGGGGCAACGTGATCAAATTTACTGGCTTTGTAGATGAGTTTTATTGCAGTGTTTTGAATTAGTTGTAGACGCCGAATTTCTTTTTGAGGAAGTCCGTTATAGAGAGAGTTGCAATAATACGTTTCTCTTAACCATGCACATGGGGTCACCCCAGGTGTTGCCCTCAAGGTACGAGCTATATCCCAATGTCCCAAATTAAGCTGTGTGGCTGTTCTTATGTTCTTGTATGTGGAGTAGGCTACAGCTGCTCAGGACTCACCTTAGCTCACACAGGCTCTCTGTTTCTCTCTCACTTCAAGGAATCCGGCCTGTAGCTCTCCTTCTCTCTTTCCTCGAGGCTTGCCTGTAGCTTCTGCCCTCCTCTCTGCTTACAACCAGGCTCCTCAGCTTCAAGGGGGCTTACCTGCTCCTCTGCAGTCTATCTCCTCCTGCCCATAGAAACATACATAGAAATATAGAAACATGATGGCAGATAAAAGCCAAATGGCTCATCCAGTCTGCCCATCCGCAGTAACCATTATCTCTTCCTCTCTCTAAGAGATCACAGGTGACTATCCCAGGCTTTCTTGAAATCAGACACAGTCTCTGTCTCCACCACCTATACTTGGAGACTGTTCCACACATCTACCACCCTTTCTGTAAAAAAGTATTTCATTAGATTACTCTTGAGCCTATCACCTCTTAACTTCATCCAATGCCCTCTCATTCCAGAGCTTCCTTTCAAATTAAAAAGACTCGACTCATGTACATTTAAATCACATAGGTATTTAAACGTCTCTATCCCCTCTTTCGCCTTTCTTCTAATTTATACAGATTAAGATCTTTAAGTCTGTCCCCATACACCTTATGACGAAGACAACACACCATTTTAGTAGCCTTCCTATGGATCGACCCCATCCTTTTTATATCTGTTTGAAGGTGTGGTCTCCAGAATTGTACACAATATTCTAAATGAGGTCTCACCAGTCTTATACAGGGGCATCAATACCTCCTTTTTCCTATTGGCCATACCTCTTTCAATGCACCCTAGTATCCTTCTAGCTTTCACTGTCACCTTTTCAACCTGTATATTCACCTTAAGATCATCACATACAATCGCATCCAAGTCCCGCTCTTATGTCATATACTTAAGTTCTTCACTCCCTAAACTATACCGTTCCCTTGGGTTTTTGCAGCCCAAATGCATGACCTCGCATTTCTTAGCATTACATTTTAGCTGCCAAATTTCAGACCACTCTTCAAGCTTCGCCATGTCTTTCTTCATGTTATTCACACCATCTGGTTTTGGTATCATCTGCAAAGAGGCAAATCTTACCCAACAATCCTTCAGCAATATTATTTATAAAAATGTTAAAAAGAACAAGCCTAAGAACAGAACCTTGAGGCACACCACTGGTAACATCCCTTTCCTCAGAGCGATCTCCATTGATTACTACCCTCTGCCACCTTCTACTCAACCAGTTCTTGACCCAGCCCGTCACTTTGGGACCCATCTCGAGGGCACTCAGTTTATTTATTAGACGTCTATGTCTATGATCACCAGGATTAAAGACAACGCAGAAGGAGAGGACACTGCTGTGCTTATCCACGTGGGAACCAACAATGTGAGCGGACGGAAGTATAACAGGGAAGAACTGAAGGGCCAGTTCCACTCGCTCGGAAGAAAGCTGAAAGTCAGGGAGGTGAAGGTGGCCTTCTCCGAGATCGTCCCGATACCAAGAGCGGATGAGAAGAGGCAAGAGGAACTGCGAGCGATCAATGCCTGGATGAGAAGATGGTGCGAAGAAGGCTTTGACTTCATGCGCAACAGGACGGCGTTCTGGGGGAAGAAACAGGTACTACAGAAAAGATGGATTACACCTCACCAAGGAAGGAGCAAGAGTATTGGCAGGCAACATGAGGAGGGCCATTGACAAGGCTTTAAACTAAAGTCAGGGGAAAGCCAACAGTCGACCACCAGTCGATGGCCTGGGCGACAGAATGCCCCAAAGAAGGATCCACAGACAGCTACCCAGACATAGGGGGTGAAGACCACAAAGCAAATGAGGGAGACAACGTAGGAGCACATACAGATACTGCGAAAGACACAGTAGGGGCTGTGAAACTTAGAAAGTCCAAGAAGGGACCACAAAGGGAACTTAAATGTATGTATACGAATGCTAGAAGCTTGAGAAACAAAATGGGAGAGCTAGAGATAATAGCAAGACAGTGAAGGAGGGCGACTCACCTTGCTATTTTTCAACGGCAACTCCCCCTCCCCGCAGTAATGGCAGTGGCCCCTCACGCAGTAACGGCAATAGCCCCCCTCACGCAGTAACGACAATGGACCGCCCGCCCGCAGCAACGGCAATGTGGCCGGATGTGTTACTGGAAGGTCCCGCGATGACTGCTTCTGCCGGTCCAGCCCCCTCTGATGTCACTTGCTCTGGAAGAAGTGACGTCGGAGGGGGCTGGACCGGAAGAAGCAGTCACTGCAGGACTTTCCTGTAATATATTTGGCCGCGTTTGTGTTGCTGCGGGCGGGTGGGGGAGGGCCATTGCCGTTACTGCGGGGGGGGTGCGTTGCCGCAGGGGGGGCATTGCCGTTGCTGGGGGGGCGATGCTGTTAATGCAGGGGAGAGGTGTTGCCCTTGGGGAGAGAGAAAGGAAGATGGAAGGGTGGTGGAGGGAGAGAAAGGGAGCAGGGTGGTATGGAAGGGTGGTGAGAAGGATTGTATGGAAGGGTGGTGAAGGAAGAGAAAGGGGGCAGGGTGGTATGGAAGGGTGGTGGAAGGAGAGAAAGGGACTGATGGGAGAGATATAAAGGGAAGGATACCGGATGAAATTGGGTTGAAGGGAGAAAAGAGAGTGAAATGCCCGACCATGGGGATGTGGGAGAGGGAAGGAGAGGAGAGAGATGCCAGACCATTGGAGGAGGAAAGAGAAGATGATGGATGCCACACCAATGGGGGGGAAGAAGAGATGGAAGGGAGAGGTAGACAATTCTGGAAGAGGCACAGAAGGACAGAAGATGAAATGAAGAGAGTGACAAGAAGATGAGAGCAGAAACCAGAGAAGACAAAGGTAGAAAAAAAATTTCTATTTATTTATTTTTTTGCCTTAGGGGACATCGCTGTTGCTTTAGGGGACATCACTATTTGCTTTAGGGGACATCGCTGTTTCTGTGGTGTTGCATTGTATGCAGAGTCTAGCTTCTTGGTGGTTTTATTTAACCTTTGTCTATGTATTTATATTTTATTTCCCCTTTTACAAAACTGTAAAGCATTTTTTAGCACTGGCTGTGGCTAAAAACCATACTACAATTTTATAAAAGGGGGAGCGGTTAGTTTATGATTACATATTCCATACTAGGCAAAAGTGTTTTCTGTGCTCTGTTTGTATGAAAGACATGGTTTTTTTGTTAGCGTTGACTAGCCTTGTTTGGTGAAATGCATCAGGCATGGTTCTTGAGAGCACCTTGAATTAGCCTGATTTGAATCTCCTTATTTTTCTGCCAATCTTCTTTTGTTTCATGTTGGATTCTTTGGTGGACTGCTTGCCTTGTTGTTTTGTTGCAAGTTAACATACATAATATAATAATAATAATAACTTTATTTTTCTATACCACCATAGTCAGACGACTTCTAGGCAGTTCACATCGAAAGAAGGCTGGGCATTCAGCGAATTACAAATGCATGAGGGGGAATGTTACATAAGAAAAGGGTTGTAAGGGGAGGAAAGTGAGAGGGGTTGCCTGAGAAATTGCTTCGGGTTTATAGGGGGAAAAGCGTGGTGAGCGAAGGTCAGTCTGTTTAGGTGATGAATTTGTCAAACAGAGTAGTTTTGATTGATTTTCGGAATGCGTTGTAGGTCTGTCTGGTTTTATTTATGTAGTTTCCCAGCCAGGATTGTTGTTTGTTAGCTTGGATCATAAATGTTCTGTCAAGGAAGGATTTGTATTTGCAGCCAGTGATTTTTGGATAGGCGAAGATGTTTTTGTTTCTTGTTGTTCATGTGGGGTTGTGTAGAGTGAAGTGTGTTTGCAGGTAGGAAGGTGCTAGGCCCCAGATTTGTTTGAAGCAGATGCATGCAAATTTGAACTGTATTCGCGCTTCTTTTGGTAGCCAGTGCAGTTTTTTGTAGTAAGGGCTAATGTGGTCGTGTTTTCCTCAGTCCTAAGATTAGGCGAACTGCAGTGTTTTGCACTAATCTCAGTTTCTTTATTGTTTTTTGTGGGATACCCAGGTAGATGATGTTGCAGTAGTCCAGGGTGGATAGGATCAGCGATTGTACCAGTAACCTGAAGGATGTTATGTCAAAGTACTTTTTAATAGTCCTAAGCTTCAATAGTGTATAAAAACACTATGGAAGCTAAGTTTGTGTGGTCAGCCATGTCAAGTGCGTGTCTAGTGTGATACCCAGTATTTTTATGGTTTTGGAAATCGGATATTCGTGTCGTTTATTTTTAGTGATGTTCTCGTTATTTTGTCATTGGGGCTTGCCAAGAAGACTTTTGTTTTCTCTGTGTTTAGTTTCAGTTTGAAGTTGGTGGTCCATTTTTCGATTTCTATCATAATGTGTGAGATGTTATCTATAATTTCAGTTGAGATGTTATTTAAGGGAATTAGGATGGATATATCGTCTGCGTATATGTAGTGCTTTAAGTTTAATTTTTGTAGTCGGTGACCTAAGGATGCTTTGTAGATATTGAATAATGTAGGTGATAGAGGGGAGCCTTGGGGTACCCCTGACGGGTTTTTTCATGGGTTGAAGTGATTTCTGTTGCTGGCTACTCGGTAGGATCTGTTTGTTAGGAATTCTTGAAACCATTTCTTTACCTTTCCCGAGATTCCCATTGCATCAAAGCCTAGTAGCATGATTTTGTGGTCTACTAGGTCGAACGTACTGCTAAGGTCTAGTTGCAGAATCAGTGCGCTTTTGCCTTTGCTGAATAGAGGTGATCTAGTATGGAGGCTATGACCATTTCTGTGCTATATCCTTTCCTGAAACCTGGATATACATGGAGTAGAACGTGCTAGAGGAGTTACAGATTTGGTTGTTTATACATAGTAACATAGTAGATGACGGCAGATGAAGACCCGAATAGTCCATCCAGTCTGCCCAACCTCATTAAATTTAAATTTTTTTTAATTTTTTTCTTTTTAGCTATTTCTGGGCAAGAATCCAAAGCACTACCCGGTACTGTGCTTTGGCTCCAACTGCCGAAATCTCCATCAAAACCTACTGCAGCCCATCTACACCTTCCCAGCCATTGAAGCCCTCTCCAGCCCATCCTCCCCCAAACTGCCATATACAGACCATGCAAGTCTGGCCAGTACTGGCCTTAGTTCAATATTTAATATTATTTTCTGATTCTAGATCCTCTGTGTTCATCCCACGCTTCTTTGAACATATGGGTTACAGTTGGTTGATGTAGAGTGAGGCAGTTGAGAGGCGTTGTAAACTTGGTTATTAATATAGACTTATATTTCGGATAGTATTACTGCTTTACAAATATTTGAACATTCTTATCTAATAAAATAAAACGGTAAGCCGCGCATGTGCACTTCCTATGCCTGCGCCGGTTTTCCGTGAGCTGTAGCAACCCGCAGGTAGGACTGCGCATGCGTGGCTTACGGTTCAGTTTTTCGGTCTGCCCTGCTCCCTGCTGCTCCTTGCCGTATTGTATTTTTTAGTTGAAAGACGCAGCGGTGGCTCCTCTCAGGATCCCCGCTTGCGTCAGACTTCCGACGCAGGTGGGGATTATGAGAGGAGCCAATGCCGCATCTTTCAACTAAAAAATACAATACAGCAAGGAGCAGCAGGGAGCAGGCCAGACCGAAAAACTGAACCGTCTTTCAACGCCGTCTTTCAACTGAACGTCTTTCAACGCCGCGACTCACCCCCCTCCCCCCCGCCGACCTTACCCGACACAACTGAAACCCCCGTTGACCCTCCCACCGCTACAAGGCTGACAAACCCGGCAGGAGCAGCAGCATCCCAGGCACACTAAACGCTGCTTCGGGTCTTTTACTGGCCTAATTTCCTCTGACGCGTCCCTGAGGACGTCATCAGGGACTCGGCAGAGGAAATTAGGCCAGTAGAAGACCCGAATCAGTGTTTAGTGTGCCTGGGACGCTGCTGCTCCTGCCGGGTTTGTCAGCCCTGTAGCGGTGGGAGGGTCAACGGGGGTTTCAGTTGTGCCGGGTAGGATCGGCGGGGGGGGGGAGGAGTCGGATGGGGGGAGTCAGGCAGGCATCGGAGGGGGGGAGATTCAGTGGAAGGGGAATGGGAGGCAGGCAGGCTGGCATCGGAGGAGGGGTGGGGGGTTCAATGGAAGGCAGACAGGCAGGATGGCATGGGGGGGTTCCATGAAAACTTTCTGCTCAGGGGGATGGGAGGCAAGCAAGCAGGCAGGCATGGGGGTGGGGGGGTTCAGTGGAAGGGGAATGGGAGGCAGGCAGGCTGGCATTGGAAGGGGGGTGGGGGGTTCAATGGAAGGCAGACAGCCAGGATGGCATCGGGGGGGGTTCCATGGAAATATGCTGCTTAGGGGGATGGGAGGCAGGCAGGCTGGCATGGGGGGGTTTCAATGGAAGGGGGATGGGAGGCAACGGAGGGGGTGGGTTTTCAATGGAAGGCAGGCTGGCATCGGAGGGGGGGAGGAAGGAGGCACTGGGGCACTAAGGACATAGAAAGGGGCACTATGGACATAGGAAGGGGCACTAAGGACATAGGAAGGAGGCACAGGGACATTCACAGACAGAAAAAATGACAGACAGGCAGCATGAAAGGAGAGAGAGACAAATAAAAAAATACCCAGACAGACAGACATGAAGGGAAGGGGGGCCGACAAAGAAGAGGACTCGAGCCGCAAGGAAGAAGCTGGGCCTGCCTGCCTGTGGGGAACACTATAAGGGAAGGGGGGGGCCATGGAGCAGGCTAGACCACGGGAAGGGAAGGGAGAGGAGCCGAACGGAGCAGCCAGATCGCAGCAGGCCACAACGCGGGGGAGGGGCCGAATGAAGCAGGCCAGATCGCGGTAAGAGAAGGGAAGGGGTGGGGAAATGCTGCAATTGCTGCACAGGGACCTGGAGGGGAAGCCAAATACCGCTGCTGCTGCACAGGGAAGTCGGGGGGGGGGGGAGGGAAATGCTGTTGCTGTTGCTGCTCCACAGGGAAGTGGGATGGAAATGCTGCTGCACAGGGAAATGGAGGCAAAGAATGACTGACAGACAGCAGGAAGGAGGGAGACAGAAAGAAAGGAAGAAAAACACAGGGGCAGGGAGAGCGACAGAAAGACAGACAGAAAAAGGGAGCCAAGGAGAGAGAGAGACAGCGGGAGAGAGAGAGAGACAGAAAGAAAGAAAGACAGACAGACATATATTCTAGCACCCATTAATGTAACGGGCTTAAAGACTAGTATATGTAAAGGGTTCAGAGTTAAAGTCCTGGGTAAATAGGTGGGAAGGGAAGGAAGGGGGATTTGTTCAGAGATGTTTGGGGTTGCATAGAAGAAAAACTGTGCACTGGTATGCTAATCTTTGTTTTGAATTTTTTTAAAAAAAGGAATACAAGGGGAAATAAAGAAGTAAATAAGAAAACAGATAAATGGGGGGGGGCTATGGAAAGGGCGGGGGGCGGAACAGGGGCAGGACATGGGCAGGGTAGGGGCGGGGCAGGGCCAGGGAGGCCCAGCGTACTTGAGTGCCTAGGGGCCCTTGAAGAATGAATCCTGCCCTGCCCCCACATGTGCACAACTAATAGGGAATAAATAGTAAAGTGCACGTGCAGTAAATAAATATATTTAATCAGCAAAATTAGAATGCAGTGCTATCAACGTTTCAAGGTTGAGACTCAAAACCAGCGAAAATTGACAAAGTTTGTTCAAGATGATGTGTTTCTCAGCTGTTTTAAATTGCCCTAAGTCTCTCCCATTTTGTCTCACTGGCGGCGTTCTACAAACCTGTGGCTTGCCCCCTCACGAAAGGTTTCTTCTTGCTTAAAGCTCCTGAAGAAGGGTATTCTGATCTGAAACTTGACCAGTTGAGCTACTAACTTGGCGTGTTATGCCTTGTTTGGAAATTGAGAAATCACTCTGAGATTTTGTGAATGTTAGATACGAATTTTCCTGACAGCCACCGCAGATAAATTTTACAATTTTCGCTGGTAATGTAGATTGAAAAGGGAGAGCCATTGATTTTTGATAATTCAACTTAAAACCAGAATGAAAACCATATTCATCCAAAGTAAATGCAATAAGGATCTTTCTGGATCTGTTAAAATCATCAGCAAAAGTCAGTACTTTCAATTCATGACCTTTAATACTAATACCTCTAACATGAGCATCTCTTTGCAAAGTGCATAACAATGGCTCTAGATAGAGGAGAAACAATAACGGGGATAAAGGGCATCCTTGGCAAGTTCCTCTCGATATTTTAAAGGGAGAAAAGCAAGTCCCATTTAGTAGTATAAACACCCGGGGATCTGCATATAGAGCTTATAAACTTTCTAAAAACCATCCAGAAAAAAACAACATATGATAATGTATGAAAGAGAAAAGACCACTCCACCCTATCAAAAGCCTTTTGGACATCAAGGCTAGCCAATAATCCAGGAATTCCAGCCTTCTGATCTGTAACTAATGCCATCAATACCTTGTGTGCATGTATTACAGACTGTCTACCCCAAACAAATCCAGCTTGTTTAGTTCCAATTAGTTGGGGCAAATAAGATGCTAATCTATCTGCTAATATCCTTGCAAAGATTTATAGATCTACATTAAGTAGAGATGATAGGATGATAAGAGTCAATATTTTGAGGGTCCTTCCCTGGTTTTGGAATTAAAGTGATTAAAGCATCTTTTGCTCCTAAAGGGAAGGAACCATCATCTACACATGTGTTAAAATAATGCACCATCGGACCCGGAAGATGGTAAAGGAGCATTTTATTATATTCTGCAGTATACCCATCAGGCCCAGGTGCCTTGCATGTAGATAAAGATTTAATAGTTTGTTGTATTTCTATCGCCCGTAAGGGAAGCCAAGAAATACTTTTGCTGCATTATGTTACTCTCTTGAAGATGAAGGGAGCAACTTTATATAAATGTATGGAAGTTGTTGTACCCACAAACTGATGTTCCCATCTATAATGATCAGTCTCCTCCTTCTCTCTGCTCAGCTTCCTGGGAGGTCAATGGATTAATTGGAGAACCCTCCAATTCTCAATCAGCATGGGGTTGAAAGCCTCTCCAATGCAAGAATGGCATCTTGCACTTCCTTGGTCATGCACTTCCTTGGTGGGCCAGGGAAGATCAAGCCTTGTGGGCTGAGTGTTGTCTCACCCTCCAGCTCAAGGTTCTTCCTCACCCTGACAGCAGAAAGGCCCACATCATGCAGAGAATGAATGTAGGAAGTTATTGTTGTCTGCCGAATGGAAGGAGCTTGGGGAGAGCCTTGGGGAAAGAGGTCCTTCTAGCTTGCCCTTCATTTTTGGCGCTTTCTGCAAAGAGGCACAAGAGACAAGTAAAGGAATTAATTATAGTTGAGATAACATGAGACTATGGGAGACCTTTTTTCCTGCATTTTGCTGAAGGGAAACTATTGGAATTTGAAGACCTATTTCTGCATTTTGCTGGAGTTGCTGAAGTCACGGGCTGTATAGACTGATTTCAGTTCAGATGCTGAGATGCTAATGTGTGGCTCATGTGAATGTATAGATTCCCTGCTGAATAGACTGTTCTTCTCAAGGAAACAAAACAGTGATGAAAATACAATAAACATTGCTAGAAGGAAATGAGCAAGTCAGCAGGACACTCCATATATGGACACCCTGGCTTTAGGAAACTAAGAACTGATAAAGAGATGCCAGGCTAATGCGCTGAGGCACTGATATTGATGTACTGATGTACCCGTGTGAAGAATGGAAATTTCAAGAAGAAAGTTCCAGAAACTATTCCTGTCCAGGGACTCCCAGAGAAGAATGGAGGTATGGACTAGGGGTGGGCTAGATAGAAAGCAGATTTGCTCCAATAGGATGGTACATAATCACAGCCAGGGGAGGGTCTTGCAAGACAAAGAAACTTTCTGTATAAAACCCCCATGCTTTGGCAGAGTTTCTTTAGAGAAGCGCCGTACTTACAGAAATATGCTGGCATGCTGTATGATTTTTTTTTTCTTCTCTCCATTGTATAAGTCTGGACTGATTTATTTCTGATATGCCAAATGCTGCTATAACTTTATTCTAATAATAAAAGTCTTATTTGTTTTGGAATATACAATGTACACGTGCTTTTTTTTTTTTTCCTTTACAACGGATCCCCAGTGAGATAAAGTAAGCAGCCTTTATTTCATAGCTAATACAGAAGATCCTGCACCAGCATCTCATTTGAGAGCTATCTTGGTTCCTTCCAGCCTTTTTTAAAACCGTCTCCCTTCCAGTTTATGCCTGAGCCAATCCCCATTCACACACTGACAGAAAGAGAGACTTTTTACTCACAGTGCAGAAAACCGCTTCAGATTACCGCGGTGGTGTGCATTGCCTGACAGCACACACTTTATGATACTGCTTTATAATTAGTTTACTGCCTCAGGAGTAACAGCTTTATTTGGCATGTGAGCTGAAGCTTAGCACACTGTTCTAATGCCCCACTTATAGGTATCAAAACCCAAATACCATTATACATAGACAGAGAGAAAAATGAAGGTAGATTAAGACAGATGGCTTATCTAGCCTGCCTATTATGCTACCTACAATCCCTTCCTCTCCCTTAGAGACCCAATGTATTTGTTCCAAGTTTTCTTGAATTCAGATATAGTTTTCATTTCCACAACCTCCACCGGGAGGCTGTTCCACACATTTACAACCTTTCAGTGAAAAAATATTTTCTGAAGTTACTTCTGAGTCTATTCCGCTGTCGCCTTCATCTTATGCCCCCTCATTCCAGTTTACTTTCAGTTGAGACTCGCTTCATACACACTCGTGCCCTATAACTATTTAAATGTCTCTATCATATCTCCCCTCTTGCACTTTTCCTCCAAAGTATACCTATTGAGATCTTTAAGTCTGTCCCTATATACTTTATGATGAAGACCACTGATCATTTTAGTAGCCATCCTCCGAACTGACTCATCCTGTTTATATGATTTTGAAAGTATGGTCTCCAAAATTGTACACAATATTCTATGAGTTGGTCTCACTAGAGTCTTACACAGGGGCATCATTACCTCCTTTTCCTACTGGCTATTCCTCTCCCAAGCGCCCTTCTAGCTTTCACCATTGATTTTTCTACCTGTTTGGCCACCTTACGATCATTACATATGTTTACACCCAAGTCATGCTCCTTTTTTGTTCACAAAAGTTCTTCACCCCCTAAACTGTACCGTTTCTTTGGGTTTTTGTAGCCCAAATGCATGGCTCTGCCTTTCTTAGCATTAAATCTTAGCTGCCAAATTCTGGACCATTCTTCAAACTTCGCTAGGCTCTTCCTCATGATATCCACACCATCAGGGTTGTCTATTGAAGATTTTGGTATCATCCGTAAAGAGGCAAACCTTACCAGACAGCCCTTCAGCAATATCGCTTACACAAATATTTAAAAGAATAAGCCCAAGAACCAAACCTTGTAGCACACCACTAGTGACATCTCTTTCCTTAGAGTGAGCTCTGTTTACCACTACCTCACATGCCAAGCATAGTAGGACCACCATTCAGTCAGCACATTTTTGAAAGGTGGGTGCCAGAATCTAGCTCCTGCTGCCTGAGTACCCTTGAGTCTGTAAGGTATGCTAAGGGGTGGGGTGAGGGCAAAAATAATGAATGTTTACTTTTTTGAAAAGAGGGCAGAACTTTGAGTAATGGGGTGAGGCTTAACCATAGGTAATAATTATTCTAGGGCATTTTGGACAGTAGGGTATTCTCCTCATGCTAGCAAGCCCTATAGAAGGAATCCATTCCAGATTTTCAACTCCACTTCTTTTTCCAGAGGGCTCTGCTGCACCTTTCAGTTTTTTCTTATGCACACGAGCCAGAAGGTGTTTTTCTGATCTGCTATGTATATTTCTTTATTATTTTCAGTAATTATTGCAATTTTTGCAGCTATTGGTGTACCAGAGCTCCCTAGTCCAGGGGAAAGCTCTGCCTTCATGGAGAAGTAGACTTGGGTCTGCTGCCGTCAGGTTAATCCTTTGGGATCTATTTGGCCAGCCTGCAGAAAACTTTGTGGAGCTCGGGCGTCCTTATCTCTAGTAGCTTAGCTCACCTACTGAATCACAGGGTCTTGAGCGGAGGCTGTTAGGCATCTGTAAGGGGCTCTTCAGGGTGCTGGCTGAGATTTTGCTTCACCCCTTTGCATGTGTATTCCATGGGGGTTGAGGATCAGTGCGACTGGCAGCCTGAAGATCTCAGCGTTTAGAGGACTTACTGATTGAGACATAGATTCTTCTCCCAGATCCAGCTACTTCTTAGAGCTGAGACAGGCTACAGCACTTTCACAGCACATGTCCCACCCTAGATTTCTGGAACTACTTTTGTGCATCCCTACTGTCCAGAATGACACACCAATTGCACTAGAAAAAGAGATTAGGTTCTTACCTTGCTATTATCTTTTCTAGTAAGATAGGTGTGTCATTCTGGAACCCCGCTCTGAGACAGTAGGCAGGTGGCATAAATAACTGACAATCAGAAAGTTCGAGTTAAAACTGAGATAATGATATGAAGAATAATCTATTACTATAACACATTGAGGGAATGTTTGAGCTTCATAAGTGTTTCTGTTTCATATGGTTATTTTGATGTTTCAATTGTTCAATTAAAATATTTAACATATTATACTTTCAGAGCAGAACAGATTTGTAGTTCTGCTCCCCGAATCTCCCCGTACCCCTCCTTCTTATATGTTCCTATATAGTTATCACCTACTTTGGTACAAACTGAAGAGGGCAACAGAGTCCTCTAGTAAAGGGATTGAAAACCTGGAATGGATTCCTTCTGCGTGGCTCATGAGCATAGGGAGAATACCCTACTAATCTGAATGACACACCTATCTACTAGAAAAGATATTAGCAAGTTAAGAACCAAGACCTAGATGCACTAAAGTCTGCGATCCTCAATCAATAGTCGCCAAGCCAGTTATGACTGGTTTAGCGACGATCAGATTTGCTGTCCCGATGCAGAAAACAGCTCACCATGTGGTTTTCTGCAAGATCCCTCATTCTCTGATCCGGCCATGCAAATAAGGTTATTAATATTGAAATGGCATATAAACTAGCAGGGCGACTGATGTTCTAACATGGCTTCTCAATGCACAAAAAAAGTGATTTTTTTAATGGGCACAGATGCTGTGTGTATGTTACACTTGCACAATATCTGCCCCATTAAAAATAAAGACACCGCCCTCCAATGGCAGCCCTCCAAGACATACCCCTGATGAACTGGCACAGGGGACCAATACCCCCACCAGTGAAAATTGGCAGAAGGGATGCCCATGCTGCCCTCCTGCCATGCTGCCCCCCCGCATGAGAACAATCAAGAGGGATACCCCCCGGCCTCCCGAACCAACCCCTCCCTGCTCCCTCCCCTCCAAAAAAGGCAGGAGGGTTGCCCACTTCCTCCTGCCACCGGATGCTCCCCCAAAGCTCCCACCCCCAGTACCTTTAAAGAGTATAGGAGGGAAGCTCGGTCCCTCCAGCTCCAAGTCCTGCCAATCCATAATTGTGGGCTTTCCCCTCCCATGTGGTCTTACTGATCCTATTTAGTGCATTTAGGCCTAATCTCTTTTTTTTGAGTTGTGGGCTGGGAATGGTAATGGGGGAAGCTGGGGCCTTTATATTGACCTACTGAGCACTGTTTTTTTTGTTGTTGTTTGCTACTGGAGGACATTTTACAGGGCTTTGCATTTTATTTATTCAATTTTCTGTACTGTTCTCCCAGGAGAGCTCAGAGTGGTTTACATGAATCTCTTTTAAATAATGGTCCTAAAGGCACTGCCAGGAGGAAAGTTAACTGCACTGCATTGATTTTTGTAGCAGATTCTCTTAAGTGTAAACCTGCCACTTTTGTTGAAATGATAGTCTGGTAGTTAACAGTTGTGTAATATTGTGATAAATTTATATTTTAAATTATGACTGTTTTGTCATAATCCACTTAAGCTTTAATCAAAATAGAATTAAAAAAAAAAAAATAAATAGATAAATGCCAAGAAGTATTGCAAGCTCCGGTTCTCATTGCCATGCTAATAAGCCTGTTTACTTACTTTTAAGATTCAGTACAGTTCATTACTATGGTTGAACTGTACCTGATTTAAGGCCCAGGAAATCAGAGGCAAATGTTTGTAATAGTTGTAAATTTCATGCATTACATTACATTAGTGATTTTTATTCCGCCATTACCTTGCGGTTCAAGGCGGATTACAGAAGAGGATTTCTGAACAGAGTAGAGCGGGTTGCTTCAGAGGATTGTAATGTTTCATACAGTGGACAACACAGAAACATGTTATTGCAGCTAGGATATAAACCCCTAAGCTTGTACCAGAGATCACTGCCAATCACAAGGGTCGTCAGTGAAAGAAGTGGGATTTGAATTCTGGCTACCCTGCTTCTTACCCCATTCTCCAACCTCTGGAGCACTCCTTCTCCAGTATACATAAAGGATTATTTTATGTTCAAATCTTTTTATTAGAATGAATAGGAAAACAGCCAATAACAAACACAACAATGGCAAGGGCTAAGCTTCCAAAAAAACACAAGTCCGTGCAGTGTAGAGACAAACAGAATAAACAACCCCCCAGCCCCAACCTCCCCCCCCCCCCCAAACAGCCCATTCCCCCGTACCAACACCCCACCCCCATCCCCAACAACTAACAGAAGCTAAAAGACGTAACTCCAAAGAACCAAAGGCCCGTGTTCTGGTGGCCCCCGGCAGACCCAATGAAAAACCCATCCCCCCCTCAACAACCCTGAAGAAAGAAAAAAAAAATAAAAATTAAAGTGCGGTGTCCGATCCCAGGAGAAGATGCCAAGAACCACAACCCAGCTAAGCCAGAGGATTCAACAGGAGACTACGCCCTCTAGGAGTTAAGGAGTCCAAATAAACTCCCCACACAAGCAAAAAACGACGTCGGCGACGAGGGTGGCCAATGGCCTCACGGGCCTCCCACATGGCCAAATTATGCACCAGCGCTCTCCAGGTCCAATAAAGGATTATTTTAAAGGCAAAGTTAAACTACTTTTTCTTTGTTATACTTAACCAGTGTTGTTCAAAGTACTAGGTCAAAGTATTTAAGTAAAAGTAAAAATACATATATGTTTTAATACTAAACTAAAAGTAAAACTACAGTGAAAAATACTTTAAAAACTTTACTTATCTCCTAATATTTTACTTTTTGGCAAAAAGTAAAAACACACCACACCTACAATGTATGAAAAATGAAGATTTTTATCCCAACAACTTTATTGCTCTGCGCTGCAGTTTAATCCACTTTGCTTTTAGTAAAACTAAATTTTTGAAAATTAGTCTTTTATGTGTGTGTTTGTGACTCATTAATCCAGTAAAGCTAAAAGGGTGTTCAACAACTGTACTAGCACAAAGTGGATTGTTCAGTCTGATTTAAAAAAAAGTTTCTTTGCCTGCAAGTATTGATCAAAGGAATCTCTGTCTGAAACACTTCACTTCCATATAGCAGAGTACTTTATCATTATTGCCATTAGCATCTGCTGACTAACTCATCACTTGCATCTTCATCTTTATTTTCATTATCATCCTCTAGCTGTCCAATTACAAAGAAAGCTTTCATAAAGTTGGAATCATTGTCTGTTCTAACAAATTTTCATCTGATGGCAAATTCTGCTTGAAATATCTTCCAGAACTGATGCAAGAACATTAGATGTGTGGGAACCCGTCTATCTTAAGGACAGACTAGCAGATTTCCCCTCTAAAGACATGACCAATCCAGTGGACAGTTTTCCTTGAGATGACCAACAGTCTGTTGTAATGGAGACATATATCTATTCACCAAGAATTGCTACCCTCTTCAGCTTCATCTCCACTTCAAAGTGAGCCAACACTGTTCTATTTGGCTGGAAGCCAGTAACAAGTTCAGCAAACAAAGGCAACTCCACTGTTCTTATAGGCTATATTCACTAAATAGCAAAATTTAAGATGAGTTGATCCACTGATTTTGTGATGAGGTTTGTAATAGAAAATTCTGTTCCTGGTTCTGTTTCATTTGGTTTACTGAGGAATCATCATTTGCATCTTGCTTCTGCTTTTACAGCAAACCTCATATGTAATTAGTGAAAATGGGCAAAATTATCACTTCACTAAAAGTAAAAGTAACATGTTTTCCTGTACTTCTTTACAAGTAAAAGTAACATAACTTGTAACATTTACTTAGTTACTGGAGGAAAGTGTGACGTGGCACCCTGAGGCTATGGGTTCAAACCCCGGTGCTGCAAGTCACTTAATCCTCCACTGCCATAGATTATGAGCCCACTAGGACAAACAGGGAAAATGCTTGAAGTACCTGTATGTAAACCCCTTTCAGTGTAGTTGTAAAACTACAAAAAGGTGACATACAAGTCATGTTCCCTTTCCCTACTATAGGACACTGTATTTAACATTGTTTTGGTTGAAGGGGAAGTTTTACTAGTGCACCTGAACTGAAAGTTCTCCCACTGTCCACAAGATGTCTCTCTTTCTCTGTTCTCATCAAAGGATACACCAAGCTGCTGCAGAGAAAATACATTACAGTACTCCTAGTGTAATTCAAAACAGAAAGGCAGAGCACAATTTTGGATCATTTGTATCTAGACATGCAAGATTTACTTACTGGTTAATTGCAGTGAGTTGCTGTGCAGAATAATTCATTCAAAGGCTTCACAAGGAGATGTCCTTGGTATTTATTATTATTATTATTATTTTTTTGCTGATTTCCAGATTGTTACTGTTAGGTCTTTAGATTTACCCCCTCTTTTACTAAAGCCAGCGGTATGGACCAGTGCGGTAAATGTTCCGATGTCCATAAGAATTAAATAGGAGTTGGAGCATTTGCTGTGTGGCACTGAGCTGCGTGACTTTGAAAAAGGAGAGGTTAGTACTAGAGAATGACACGGTGAAAAAATTGGTCCCCGTCACCGCCCCATCCCCGTCTCACCATCCTCTGCACCGCCCCGTCACCGCCATTCCCTTCACCGCCCCGTCACCGCCACTGCCACCCCATTCACCGCCCCGTCACCGCCACTGCAACCTCATTCACCGCCCCGTCACCGTCACCGCTGCATATATAAAAGCCTCAAACGGGTACGATTTTAAATACTTTTCTTTATTTACGTATAAAGGAAACATTCTTTAAAACTTTAAAACTTAGTTAAATATTAGTTAATAACTATACAAAAACAAACACGACATGTACTTTTAATGCTTACAATGTTAGCCTACATGGTAAGTAGACGTGGCCGCTGTACCTAATCGTGGCAAATCGTGTACCTAATCGTGTACCAAATCGTGTACCTAATCGCGGTCACTATGCTAATCGTGATTAGCATAGTGACCGCGGCTACGGCTGCAAGTCTCCCCTCCCCCCAGCGATCACGGCAGGAGGGCACCCAACCCCTCCTGTAGACCCCCCCCAACGGCCCTCCCGACAATCGCAGCAGAAGGGTACCCAACCCCTCCTGCCGGTCCTCCCAATGGCCTCCCCTAAGATCGCCGGCAGGAGGGTACCCAACCCCTCCTGCTGGACCCCCCCCAACGAACCCTCCCACCCCGGAACCCCCTTAGTCTTACTTTCCAAGTTGGACCGGACGGCTCCTCACACGTATGGCCAGCAGGCTTGCCTCCGTCCAAATGAGGCGGGCCCGCCCCTACCCTGCCCAACCCACAGGATCCTAGGGCCTGATTGGTCTAGGCACCTAAAGCCACTCCCGCTATAGGAGGGGCCTTAGGTGCTTGGGCCAATCAGGCCCTAGGATCCTGTGGGTTAGGCAGGGGAGGGGAGGGGCGGGCCCGCCTCATTTGGACGGAGGCAGGCCTGCTGGCCAGACGAGCGAGGAGCTGTCCGGTCCAACTTGGAAAGTAAGACTAAGGGTGGTGTTTCGGGATGGCGGGGTTTGTTGGGGGAGGGTCCGGCAGGAGGGGTTGGGCACCCTCCTATTGGCGATATAGGGGGCCGTTGGGGGGGCCGGCAGGAGGGGTTGGGCACCCTCCTACCAGTGATCATAGGGGGGCTGTTGGGGAGCTGGCAGGAGGGGTTGGATATCCTCCTGCTGCGATCGTCGGGAGGGCCGTTGGGGGGGGGTTGGGGTAGGCAGGAGGGGATGGGTACCCTCCTGCCGCGATCGTTGGGGAGGGCTGGTTTTGTCGGCATGAAGGGCTGAGCACCTTCCTGCCGGCGATCGTCGGGGGGGGGGGCGGGTTCTATTGGCAGGAAGGGTTGATCTGACAAATGAGGAGCCAGTATATTGGGGGGCGGAGTCAATGCGGCAACGTGCAGGTGAAACACAGGTAAATAGCGGTTCCTAGAAGGGGGGACATTGGCCTGCGGGGACAAATCTATTCACCGTTTTTGCAGGCGGTGAAAGGATTTGTCCCCGCGTCTGCGGCGATTTGCTAATGAGGTCACCATAACCCGCAGCCAAACCGCAGCCACGCAGCGGTTCGCTGCGGGGATCGCTCCCCGTGTCATTCTCTAGTTAGTACCCTTTTTAGGCATGTCACTGAATGGTTTTCTGTTCAATTGAGATACTACTAAATATGTCTAGAGTCAGCTATATTCTTTTGGGTTGCCTTACAGAGCAGAAGGAAGTTCAATATCAGTATGCAAAGGTGGGCAGGCTCATCTGGGATGCACGAACATTGTCACATAGCAGACTGCTATAGCAGTATGTTATTTTTCTATCAAATCTCTCAAACACCACCCGTCTGTGCTAAAAAACAAAACAAAACCCAAAAACAAAATTAAAGTTGGATGGTGTGTCTCTTGTCCGAAAGCTTAGAGAGATTATTAATTTATTGTAAATATTTATTTAATTTGTTTTCTATTCCATTGTCCCCAAAGATCTCAGAATAGGTTCCAGGTTATTAATTATAAAGATGAATCTAGTCAAATTGAAGTTCTAGTGCTCACTGCAATGGTTACGATGCTGCCTTTTCCTAGGTGTGACTCATGGATTATTACAAAAATTATTTTTATCATATAGAGGAGAGGTTGTTAAAAAAAATGATTGACCGCAGGTATCAAATATGCTAGTTAACCCACTACCGGCTGGTCTCAAAGTTCCAGACCCGATGGTGCAGTAGTCAGCAGCACCGGTTATCACAGAAGCCAAGAGAGAGATACGTTTGGCGAAGGCACAGGCGGAAGAACAAATGGCTAAAAATGTAAAAAAGGGAGATAAAAATTTTTTCAGATATATTAGTGAAAGGAGGAAGATAAAAAATGGAATTGCTAGGCTAAAAGATGCTGGGAACAAATATGTGGAGAGTGATGAGGAGAAAGCAAATGTGCTAAACAAATACTTCTGTTCTGTGTTCACAGAAGAAAATCCTGGAGAAGGACCGAGATTGTCTGGCAAAGTTACACGAGAAAATGGAGTAGATTCTGCGCCGTTCACGGAGGAGGGTGTTTATGAGCAACTTGAAAAACTGAAGGTGGACAAAGCGATGGGACCAGACGGGATCCATCCCAGGATACTAAGGGAGCTCAGAGAGGTTCTGGCGAGTCCTATTAAAGACTTGTTCAACAAATCTCTGGAGACGGGAGTGATTCCTGGGGATTGGAGGAGAGCGGATGTGGTCCCTATTCATAAAAGTGGTCACAGGGATGAAGCAGGAAACTACAGGCCGGTGAGCCTCACTTCAGTTGTTGGAAAAATAATGGAAGTGTTGCTGAAAGAAAGGATAGTGTATTTCCTTGAATCTAATGGGTTACAGGATCTGAGGCAACATGGCTTTACAAAAGGTAAATCGTGCCAAACGAACCTGATTGAATTTTTTGATTGGGTAACCAGAGAGCTGGATCGAGGACATATGCTAGATGTAATTTACTTGGATTTCAGCAAAGCCTTTGATACAGTTCCTCATAGGAGGCTGTTGAACAAACTTGAAGGGCTGAAGTTAGGACCCAAAGTGGTGAACTGGGTCAGAAACTGGCTGTCGGACAGACGCCAGAGGGTGGTGGTTAATGGAAGTCGCTCGAAGGAAGGAAAGGTGACTAGTGGAGTCCCTCAGGGTTCGGTGCTGGGGCCAATCCTGTTCAATATGTATGTAAGTGACATTGCTGAAGGGTTAGAAGGAAAAGTGTGCCTTTTTGCAGATGATACCAAGATTTGTAACAGAGTAGACACCGAAGAGGGAGTGGAGAATATGAAAAAGGATCTGCAAAAGTTAGAGGAATGGTCTAATGCCTGGCAACTAAAATTCAATGCAAAGAAATGCAGAGTAATGCATTTGGGGATTAATAATAGGAAGGAACCGTATATGCTGGGAGGAGAGAAGCTGATATGCACGGACGGGGAGAGGGACCTTGGGGTGATAGTGTCCGAAGATCTAAAGGCGAAAAAACAGTGTGACAAGGCAGTGGCTGCTGCCAGAAGGATTCTGGGCTGTATAAAGAGAGGCGTAGTCAGTAGAAGGAAGAAGGTGTTGATGCCCCTGTACAGGTCATTGGTGAGGCCCCACTTGGAGTATTGTGTTCAGTTTTGGAGACCGTATCTGGCGAAAGACGTAAGAAGACTTGAGGCGGTCCAGAGAAGGGCGACGAAAATGATAGGAGGCTTGCGCCAGAAGACATATGAGGAGAGACTGGAAGCCCTGAATATGTATACCCTAGAGGAAAGGAGAGACAGGGGAGATATGATTCAGACGTTCAACTACTTAAAGGGTATTAACGTAGAACAAAATCTTTTCCAGAGAAAGGAAAATGGTAAAACCAGAGGACATAATTTGAGGTTGAGGGGTGGTAGATTCAGGGGCAATGTTAGGAAATTCTACTTTACGGAGAGGGTAGTGGATGCCTGGAATGCGCTCCCGAGAGAGGTGGTGGAGAGTAAAACTGTGACTGAGTTCAAAGAAGCGTGGGATGAACACAGAAGATTTAGAATCAGAAAATAATATTAAATATTGAACTAGGCCAGTTACTGGGCAGACTTGTACGGTCTGTGTCTGTGTATGGCCGTTTGGTGGAGGATGGGCAGGGGAGGGCTTCAATGGCTGGGAGGGTGTAGATGGGCTGGAGCAAGTCTTAATAGAGATTTCAGCAGGTGGAACCCAAGCATAGTACCGGGTAAAGCTTTGGATTCTTGCCCAGAAATAGCTAAGAAGAAAAAAATAATAAAAAAAATTTTTTAAATTGAATCAGGTTGGGCAGACTGGATGGACCATTCGGGTCTTTTTCTGCCGTCATCTACTATGTTACTATGTTACTATGTTACATGCCAATCACCTGACCTTGTGGTGCATGCTGTGTGGCAAGCAAAAAGAGCTTCCTTTCTCCTCCACTGTTTATTCCTAGGATAAGATGTATAAAATCTGTTTTACTAGTTGAGATCTAGCTAGGTACTTGGGACCTGGGTTGGCCATTGTTGGAAACAGAATACTGGGCTTGATGGACCTTCGGTTTGTTCCAGTATGGCAATTCTTATGTTCTTAACCTTTTGCACTGCCCATAGCCGGCAGCCACAGAAGCCTGAGAAGAGGAGGAAAGATTCAAGAGGCCAGCCAGAACCTGGGAGGGACTTACTGCACAGACAGTGCAGATGCACCAGTGTTTTGTTGCCTAAGTTAGCCTAAAGTTGGGACACAATAAAATAAGCTCTGTCCAAAGATTAGGGGCAACCGAAAGTAGGATGTACCAGGAAATTCCTCCCAATTGCCTGTTCCCTGGGAAAGAGAAAAAGAAGAGGCTATGGATTGGCTGCCAAGTCCTCAAGAAATAAACTCCAATGGAATGGATGCTATGGATTTAAGATAAGTAGATTTTTTTTTGGTGGTGGTGGTAATGGTATGACAATCTGTAACTTGTGCTCTGTATGTGTTGCTGAGACCTCTGGGGCTGTTTGCTATATGTGACCATTTGCTGATTACAACTAATCCAAAATACCGCAATAAAAATCATAACCAACTCAAAAAAGTACGACCATGTGACGCCTCTACTAGAAAACGCTCATTGGCTACCAATACCGCACCGTATATCTTATAAAATTACATTACTGTCTTTTAAGATTTGCCAGGTTAATCTTCCATTTCTCAATATGTTACTGATTCCTTACACTCCTTCAAGAACTCTATGTTCATCAGATCAAAACCTCCTTTCTATCCCATCTCTTAAATATATTGGCACAAGACAGACCAAAATCTTATCAGTAACCGCACCACAGTTATGGAACTCACTTCCAGGATATATAAGAGAAGAAGTGGCATTAGATAGATTTAAAAGCTCTTTGAAAACTTTTCTATTTAGAGATGTATTTGATAATTAGATTTAATATTCGCTGATAGCATCCCAGCAGACTTTGCTTTTAGCATTCAGATTTTCCTTCTACTCCTTTCCTAGTGTATGAGCCTTTATTGTTACTTTCCTATAAAATATTTGTAGCTCAAACCCCCTTTCCATATGCAATCTGTAAGTCTGTCCTTAAATGTCATTGTAATTACAACCAACTGTTATTTGTAAATCCCGATTTTAGTAGATTTGTAATTCACTTTGAAATATTATTATAAGTGTTTGCATCAAATTTTAATAAACATGAAACATTTAAAAGGTTTGAAGGGAGAGGTACTGTGGCTGGCTATGGTCAGGAAAGAGCTAGTTTCCCTGGCTAGGCTTTGAAATAAGGCCCACAGAACCTGCTAGTTTGGTGTTTGGTTGGTGTTTTCATTTGAACCTGATGTTTTGGATCTGTTACAGCTGGAGGACTGTTTAATGTTGTTTCCACATGGTTATCAACTCAAGGGTTGGTCTACTCCACTCAGTGATTTATAGACTCACAATTGAAAGTCTGATATATCATGAGTGCAGCACAAGAAAGGATGGGGGTGCCATGTAGGGCAAATCACATGGGGTGCAATTATAGCTTGCTGTGACCCTGACTGCACATAGCAGAGAACCGCTTAGGGGAGGGGAGGGGCAAGGGGTGGGGTCAGGGGCAGGGCCATGTGCCTTTTTTTTTGGGGGGGGAGGCTTCACAAATATGGTAACCCTATCATTTCATCTCCCATCTAGAACTTTCCTCTGCCTTTTGAGTGGACTTATCTCTCTATGTACCTGTGCCTCTCTGGGGCACTTTCTCTCAGGAGTGCCTGACTTGGAGGTAGTCTCTGCTGTGACCAGTTTTCTTATTTTAGATGAAATGAGCCTGGCTAGAAGAATGGTGTTGTGCATCCCTAGGCATGTGATGTTTCAAGTTTGAAGTTTAATAAAATTTCGATAAAATCGCAATTTCGAAATTCAAAGCGATGTACAGTAAAATATGGGAATGACAAGTAAAACAATTACTAACATAGACAAAGACTAACATGACTGATTAGATACAAAAGGATGAGGGGAGAACTACAATTGTGATAGAAAAGAGACATTTAAAGGTTAACACAGAAGGACAGGGAAAAGATGATATTAAAGCCTCTTAGAAATTTTAACCATCGAAAGCGTCTTTAAATAAAAAGGTTTTTAATAAACCTTTGAATTTGTCTAATGACTTTTCTTCCCTCAGTTGTTTCGGGAGTGAATTCCAAGTTTGTGGTGCTACAACTTCGGGTATTAATGCATCTTAAGGATGGAATGGAGGAGGTCTTTGTCGTCAGATCTTAATGCTCTTGAGTGAGCATATGGGAGTTTACAGTTGTATGCTTTAATGCTACTTGGCTTGCAATAGTTCAGCACAAAGCTCACACTCATCAAGCGTGCCTGTTCTATAACAGGCATACTTGCCTGCTTTATAGAATATGGGCTCATTTTTGGATATAGACATCTGTTTTCCTTCATGTCAAAGAAGCTTCTACCACGTGCCCTCTGGGCATCTAATTGTAAGCACCCATTACAAAACTGCCTCACATAATTCACTATTAGCAGACATATACATTTAGTATTGGCTGCAAAACATACGAATACCTCTGAATACTGAACTGTATATATTCCGACCTGAAGGCTGATGGAAGATGTACATTTTGCCGAATGTGAATCTGGACAGAGTAGTTGCCATTAGTGCTGCCCGATTCACGATTCGAATCGGTTCACCGATTCACTTCGGGTGAATCGATTCGAATCGATTTAAATTTTTTAAAAATTGGCTTCCCGATTCGGACCCTCTCCCCTAAAGCAGGAGCGGCATTTACCATTTTATTGGACTAATACATATTTAAATTAGCTTTCAGAGGTCAAATCCTCTTTCCTTAGGTCAATAAAGTATACTACTGTTACAGTATTCTGTCCTGATTTGAGGAAGGAGAACTTGGTCTCTGAAAGTTAATCAAAAATGTATTAGTCCAATAAAATGATCACCGTATTTCTATTTTCTATTTCTAAACATTTATCAACACAGCTATACTACTACTTTATCCTAAAGCAAAAAAATAAAATTTTTTCTACCTTTGTCATGTGGTTTCTGCTTTCCTCATCTTCTTGTCATTTTCTTTCTTCCATCCACTGTCGGCCCCTTCCAGAAATTGTCTGTCTCTCCCTGCCATCTCTCCTCTTGACCCCCCCTCCCCCTTTGGTCTGGCATCCATCATCTTCCTTCTGTTCCCTCAAGGTCTGGCATCTCTCTCCTTTCATCTCTTTCCCTCCCCCTGTATTTTTTAGCATCTCTCTCTTCTCATTTCCTCCGCTCAGATCTGATATCTCTGTCTCCTTCCCCGTTCTCTGGCATCTCTCTCTCCTCTCTTTCCTTCTCTGGTCTTCCTTCTTTATTTTCTGTCTCTGTCTAAATTAAATTCTTTACTATGCAGTCCTCAGTTTCCCTCATTTCATTGTGTCTACCCACAGCATGCCACCCCTTTCCTTCACCCCTCCACTATCTCACTAACTCTATCTTCTTCCCCCATCCAGCATATGTCCTTTTTCTTTATCTCCTCCTTCCATCCAGTATGTGTTCTCTTTCTCCACTTCCATTCAGCATTTGCTCTCCCTTCTTAACTGCTCTCTTCTCTCTCCCTCTTCCATCATCTGCCCCCTTCTCTCTCTCCCTTCTTCCCATTTCCATCATCTGCCCCCTTCTCTCAATCTCTCCATCCACTCCAGACACATCTCCCTCCCTTCCTCTCACCTTTCTTTCTGATTTTGGCAACAAGATCAGAAATGGGCCCCCCTCGACACTCAAGATCGGCAACGGCCACCCCCCTGCAATGGCACTCAAGATCAGCAACGAGCCCGCCCCCGCAACACTCAAGATCAGCAATGACCCCCCCCCGGCGATGGCATTCAAGATTGACAACGGGCCCCCGCCGGCATCAACAACACTTCAGATCAGCAATGCGATGCTCAGTCCATAGCTTCCCTCTGATGCAAACTGCCCGGGTGGAAACCGGAAGCTGTGTCAGAGGGGACACTTTGGGCTGAGCACTGTGTTGCCGATCTGAAGTGCTGTTGATGCACAGGGAGGAGGAGGCCTGTTGCCGATCTTGAGTGTCGGGGGGGGGCTGTTGCTGATCTTGAGTTCTGTCATGGGTGGGGGGGGAGGGGCATTGCAGATGCCATCCATCGCCGTTTGAAAAAAAAAAAAAAGCTGTCTCTTTGCTCTCCTTCAGCGGACCCCCTAACAATTTCGGGCCATAAGCACATGCCTACTGGGCCTATCCTTTAACCCGGCCTTGTCTGTATGGCTACCCTGGTCATAATAAGGAGTAGCCGGCTTTTCTATCAGTCCAAAGGGGGTTTAAGATGTAATAATGTCCCACATATGACTACATCATATGTTAATAGGATCAATGACTCCAGTACAGTATTAATCTGCCCCATATTGACTTCCAAAAACTAAGTATTAAAGGACAGTAAAACAGATGGTCCAATGTTCCAATCTCAAGATGACAGTGCCAGCATCTGTTAGATTTAGAATTATCTAACTTCTGTAGACGAACCAGGGTCCAAAAAATCCTATGCAACAAGAAAAAACAAGTTTGTCTCAGAGATGCTGACACTGTATATCTCATCCTCTAAGACCAAATTCGTGGCCATTGAGTAGCAGAAATCTGCTGCTTAATTTCAATGCTCCAAATTATCTCTGTTTTTGTTTTCTTATTCATATAGCCAGATATTAATTAATACCACTTGGCTGCCCAATACCCTAGCAAATCTGTCTGGAAGCATAGGCCCGGCATGCTATACTGATTTTTTTTTAGATTGCACCAATCAGGGAACCCTTTCTGAATGGCCTGCTTAAACTGCAACCACTTATATACTTGAGATTTTGAAATATCAAATGTTTGTTGCAGTTGTGAAAAATCAAGCAGTCTTCCATTTGATAATACATCATCTGACGTATGTATACCCTCCTGCAACCAATGTTTCCAGAAGATCTTAGACTTGCCAATTTGAATCCTGGAGTTCAACCATAAGGATTGACATGTGGACTGTTGTATCGGCTCAGATGTTAAATTATTCATAAAGTGTAAAGTTTTCCAAGTAGATAACAAAATACTATTAGCCTTGTAAATACAAGGTAGTTTAATACTCAATACATGGCTCAATCGTAATGGGGACAAGAGTTGCTGTTCCAAAATTAGCCAATCTGGGAGATCCTCCAAAACCTCAGGAAGAATCCAATACATACCCTGTCTCATGATAAAAGCTTGATGGTATCTGTAGAAATTGGGAAAATTTACCCCACCCTCCACAATTGGTTTTTGCAAAGATACTAGAGCTATTCTAGCAGTTTTACCCAGCCAAATAAAGTTAGTGAGAATTCTATTTAATTTCTTATAAAAGGACCTCTGAAAATAAACTGGCAACATCCCCATTTGGTAGCAATCTACAGGCAATATCATCATCTTGACAGTTTGTACTCTCCCCCACCAAGAAAGATGTAAAGAGTTCCAATGCTCGCACATCTCTTTGACTTCAACAATAAAGATTTCTCATTTACTGTCATTGTGTCTTCCACAGTTTTTTTTAATCTAACACCTAAATATTTTATACCCTCTTCCTTCCAAAGGAATGGGAATGGGTAAAGTAGTCATTTTACACAATGTACATTTAGCGGAAGAACCTCTGATTTACTCCAATTTATTTTATAACCAGAAAATTTACCAAATTGGTCAATCAATTCCAGTAAATACAGAATGGTAAAATCAGGATTTCTCAAATGAAGCACAATATCATCTGCATACGCAGAGACCTTATATTCCCGACCTGCATAAGGAATTGCCTGTATCTCCTCTGCCTGCTGCATAGACAACAACATGGGTACCAACACAATATCAAAAAGCAAAGGAAACAAGGGACATCCCTGTCTAACTCCCCTCTCCTGACGAAAATGCTCTGAGAAAGTATTATTAATATATAATCTGGCTGAAGGGGAGCTATACAAGGTATGAATCATTTGTATAAATCCAGATGCTATACCAAACCAATCCATTGCTTGATACATGAAAGTCCACGCCACTCGATCAAAAGCCTTCTCTGCATCCAAAGAGATAGAGGCATTGTTTTTGATAAATTTAGCATATGAAATGCCAATCTAGTATTATTTGAAGAGTGCCTCTGAGCAACGAAACCCGTTTGGTGCATACTGATCATGTATGGGAGAGCCTTGGCTAACTTAAAGCCAATAACTTAGCCAGAAGTTTTCCATCTACATTGATTAAAGAAATAGGCCTGTAATGTGAGACCAACATGGGTCTCTATTTGGCTTCGGCAAAACAATAGTTAAAAATTCAGCCATAGTACCTGAAATCCAACCTTTAGTCAGTTGCAATTGATATAATTTTAGAAGATGAGGTAAATGTGTAATTTGAAATGATTAGAAAAACTCCACCGTAAATCCATCACCACCCGGAGCAGATCCAGCTCTGAGGGACTTCAACGCTGTCTGAAGCTCTTTTAGTGATATAGGTGCATCAAGATTTCCTTTTATATTCTCAGAAATTTTTGGTCCCTGAATTAACTTTAAAAATTCTAAACCTTCCATTTCTTTACCGGAATAAAGCTCAGAAGAATATAAAGCTTTATAAAATTCCAAAAATTGCTTCAAAATATCTCTAATTTGAGAATGAATTTTACCCTTATCTTTAATAGCCACAATTTTTACTTTCCTTTTTTTGACTTTGAGATAATTAGCCAATAATCTTCCCGCTTTATTCGAGTTTCCATAATACAGAGCTTGTTGAGAAAACAAATCTTTCCTAGCATATTGTGAAGAAATCTCATTGTATTTATATTTAGCTTACAAGAGGGCCTGTAAAGTAGTGTGTTCCCATTTCGAAGCCAATTGTGACTAAGGGCTCCTTTTACTAAGCTGCGTTAGTTTTTTTAGCGCATGCAGCATTTTAGCATGCGCTAAACTCACACTACGTGGCTAGAACTAACACCAGCTCAATACTGGCATTAGCGTCTAGTGCATGTGACAATTTAGCACGCGCTATTCCACACGTTAATGCCCTAACGCAGCTTAGTAAAAGGAGCCCTAAGGATCAAATATTTTGTTCCAAATTTGAAAATTCTAATTTCAGCATTTTCCTTATGTGTGCCGAATAAGAAATTATTTGCCCTCTCATTGTAGCTTTAAAAGTATCCCAAATAGTTTCCAATGAGACTTCCTCTGAGGTATTGAGTTGAAAATAGTCAACCATTTTTTTTTTATTTTATTTCCTCAAGAAAGTTTGAATCTGCAAGCAATGTATTATTGAATCTCCAAACAGGTCTAGTAAAGTCATTTTCACCAACTTGACACTCAATCCAAATACCTGTACGATCTGTCAACAGGATCGGATCTATGTTAGCCTGTGTAACCTACCTCGTTAAATTGTCTGATACAAAAAAATAATCAATTCTAGAAAATGATTGATTGAACCTGGGAACAAAAAGAAAATTCACGAGCATTAAAATGAAAAAGCCTCCATATATCTTTTAAACCGCATGATTACACAAGATTGTCCAAGCCTAGTGACTTTAGTTGTCTACTAGGTTGTTTATCTAGCAATGAATCCAAGACAGCATTGAAGTCTCCAGTCACAATTATATTAGATGTAGCAAATGACAGAATTAAATGTTGGAGTTTTAAAAAGAAATCAGTCTGATTTGTATTAGGGGCATAAACATTAAAAAGCTTCAGGGTATCATTTCCTAAGGTCATGTCAATATGAATCCATCTTAGCATTACTAAATACCACAGAGCATTTCCTATTGACCAGGATAGCCACACCAGCTTTCTTTCTCACAGCAGGCACATAAAAAGAATTCACCATCCACCCTCCAGTTTACTGGTTTCAACTGGAGAAAAGTACATTTCCTGCAAGAAATAGATATCAGCCTCTTGCTTTTTCAAGAAATTCAATACTTTTTTCCTCTTTATGGGGTGATTAAGCCCATTTACATTTAATGAGTAAAATTTTATAGCCATTTGAATTGATTAAAGTATAAAAATACATAAGCAAATGATACCAGAATAATTGCCACACACATTCTTATCCCTTCCCACCCACCTCCCAACCCACCCACATAAAAATTTCATAAAATAACCCTCCATACATATTTATAAACCCATACCCCCATATCCCTCCCCACCACACCCCAATAGATAAATCATGTGAACTTGAACACGTATCCAATAGGCCCACAAACCCATCTACATTCCACCCTGCAATTACTAAATCACCTTTTCACCCATCACAAATACCCAATAATACCTTTACCCCATAAACAAATGAAATAAATTAATATTTATATCCACAATACATTAGACTATATAAAGAATTTCAGTAATTATCAGACAATATTAACCATTTCTTTTGCCCCTATTTTAATGACCTCTCCAATACACCATTAATTTAACAAAAACTAGAAATATACCATGAATATACGATACATCTACTATCAATCAGGATACCCCCCCCCACATCCTATACAGACTAATTCTCAGAATAATATATTATAAGGGAAACTCCAATTCTAACACATACACGCAAAATATTTATTGTAAAGACCCCAACCTAAGGATTCCAAAATTAATTTATATATACTTTATGCTTTGTTAAATAAATCAATATCAGAATAGTGGAACATAGTACCCCTCATTGTCAATTAATAATAAAATAGAATATAAACATGAAGTTTAAATTATTTTTGTCCCCTCTTAAACTAAAACATTGTAATTTAATCATATATCTGCAAATATTTGCACATTCAGGCTGAGCATTATCAACACTTCTAAACATTTCACAAAGGTAGGAAGCTGCAAATGAAAATGAAAACCAGATGGCCTGAACTTAAATTTACTTATAGCTTATCCCAGGTCTAGTTTAGATTACTCCATCTCCCACCTGAGGGACTGGAGCAGGACTTTTCCTTCTCTTTATCATACACTTCTGTGCCTATTTCCTGCAGATTTTCTGTGTTGTTTCAAGGTCTGCTTCTCCTGTTGTTTCTTTGCATTTCCTATTCCACATGATAAAAATGGCACATCACTGTATCTAGTCCATACCATGTCTTTTTCATGCTGGTCTTTTGCTTCTATTTTTGCAAATGAGCCTTGATCTCATGGCGGAACACCAGGTATTCAGACTACAAGGACAATAAAACAGATTTGCCAAAGAGGCAGCCAGTGCAGGAAGCTCCCCCCTCCCCAAGGTAGGGAGAATGAGAGGGCACTCTCTAAAATTGAAAGGGGATAGATTCCGTACGAATGTAAGAAAGTTCTTCTTCACTCAGAGAGTGGTGGAAAACTGAAACGCTCTTCCGGAGTCTGTCGTAGGGGAAAACACCCTCCAGGGATTCAAGACAAAGTTAGAGAATTTCCTGCTGAACCAGAATGTACGCAGATAGGGCTAGTTTCAGTTAGGGTGATGGTCTTTGACTAAGGGCCGCCATGTGAGCGGACTGCTGGGCACGATGGACCACTGGTCTGACCCAACAGCGGCAATTCTTATGTTCTTATGTATTAGCACAGCCCATGGCAGTTTCTTCTCTATCCTCAAAAGCCAAGCCAAATGCTGCAAATCAGTCACAGGCAGGTGGGTACTCTTCAGTCTCAGATTGAATTGTTTCTCAGAAGTCCTGGTTTTTACCCATTTTTCACGATTAGTGCTGCTTCATACTGCGCTAGTGTGAAGCCCTTTGAGATAAACGCTGCTCTGTCTCTGCAAGTTTCACACTGCTCTGTCTCTGCAAGTTTCCCTACTCTGGTGCCATTTCATGGCAAGTCAAAGTTTTAGCAAAGGGAGGAAGTCACTGAATCTGTAAATGAAATGATGACATCAAGATGTTCCAATATTTGCATACAGCTTACCAGAAGAGCCTGTGTGCAAAAACAACACTCACCCAGCAATAAAAGGAAGTAATCCAATAAATAATTTCATTAGGCATACCAAAATTGATTGAAATCCTGTCCCTTAAGTATTATAAGCTATCTGATGTATTTAGTAGAGTAACTTTTCAGACCCCGTAAGTCACTTTCTTCCAGCAAAAGACAACTTGTCAGTATTTTCCCCTTTTTTATTAGTAAATGTTATATCATCCTATATCCTTCGCCTCAAACCAGCAATCATGAAAAATTCAAAAGAAAAACCAACTGTCCAGAAGAAAATAAATAAAATAATCTGATAAGAGCTCTAAGAATACTGAGATCCAACTGACTTTCCAATTGTCAGTTAGAATCCTGCATTAGGACATCTGCTGCAGTTGATTATTAATAAAATCTTGTAAGTCTTTAGGATCCCTGTAATGTTTTTTTGTTTTTTTAAATAAAAGCTTTATTAGAATAAGTAAGAAAAGAGGCAAACAACAAATGTCAGCAACAACATATACAAAATATCAAAAATACTCCCAATATAGCACAATGAAACCACCCTAAGCCCCCACAGTGCAAAAAACAACCACACCCCACATCAGCCGAAACAACCTCCCACCCGCCCTCCCCAATCCGCAGATCCCAAAGCCCATACCTCAGACTAAAAGAAAAGGTCAGCAAGTTCAAAATAGAGAACAGCAGAGTTACACCCTGCAAGCCAGCATCTAGAAGGGCCCCAACCCGCCCGAGCTCGGACCCAACACCCAGCTGAAACCCCACCAGGGAGCCCTACAAAGCAGACGCCCTGAAGCGGTGCCAAATAGATGCATATCCATGTCGTTTACCATGTTGCAAAGCAGTAAGTTGATAGAGAAGCTGCCAATTCAACAGGCGCCTCTTCACCAGGTGCCAGGTGAGGGGCTGGCTTCGATTCCAAGAGGAAGCTAGGACCAGTCTGGCCGCAGTAAACGCCAACTTGCAAAAAAGACCAGCTCCCCTATCCAGATCTAATTGGCACCAAAATAAGAGAGCATGTCTCCAGTCTACTGGGATCGGCCTGTCAAGGATCAGAGAAACATGGTGGAAGACATCAGCCCAAAAAGCTCTCACCCCCCTACATTCCCACCACATGTGAAGATAAGTCCCCACCTCCCCACATCCTCGCCAGCAGAGCCCCCTCACATCCCCTCTCCACCTAGCCAAAGTCTGAGGAGTGTAATACCACCTTAAAAGAACCTTATAGCCGTTTTCCACCAGGAGGGCTGCAATACCCGCAGAAGACACCTCTCTCCATATATCCTCCCAAGTTTCCAGAGGAATAACAGACCCCCAATCCCTCAAAGGACCGTATACGTCTCAAAACCGAACCCCATAATTGACCCACACATACCAGGCCCCGGCGCTCCCAACCCCCAAACCCTCCAGCTCCGCTCCCAGGTTCAAATTCAGGATTATGCCGCAGCGGCGTGTACCAAGAATACCGCTTACCCAACAGCAAGCTCCTCCGGACCGTAGTCCAGATCCGCAAAGGGGTGACCACCGAGGGCGGATCTCCCCCGGTCCGCACTCTCCCAGGCAGCCAGGGACAATGTAACAAAGGGACTCCGGCCGTCAAATCCTGTTCAATCACAACCCACGGTTTCAGATCCTGCGTCTGCCACTCCAAAAGAGCAAGCAGATGTGCGGCCTGGTAGTACTTTAACACATTAGGAACCGCCAGACCTCCCGCAGTCTGCCCTAAATAGAGAACTTTCCTACTCACCCGTGACCGGTGTCCCGCCCAGATAAAGTGGAAAATATGCCGTTGTATCCCCTCCAACGTCGACCTACTCACCAAAAGGGGTAGGACCTGGAACAAGAATAAAAGACGTGGTAGGATCATCATTTTCACAATCTCCACCCTGCCCAACCAGGAGAAATACTGATCCTGCCAACTATCCAAATCCAGTCGAATGCGACGAAGAAGCGGGGGATAATTAAGATCATAGAGACTAGTAGCTGGCGGGCCAAAATAAACCCCAAGATAGCGCATCGAATTAGTAACCCACCGGAACGGAAAACACCGCCGCAGAAAATCCACCCTATCAGGAGACAAATTAACATTAAGCAGCTGATTTCCCCGCATTAATATGAAAGCCCGACACCACCTCAAAAGCGGCCAGCTCCCGCAAAATGGTAGCCAGGGAGATTTCTGGATCCTCAACCGTAAAGAGAAGATCATCAGCAAAGAGGGTCAGCTTATAGTCCCCCCCCCGGTAACGATATCCCCCTAACGGCTCCATTGGCCTGAATCCTTTGAGCCAAAGGTTCCACCGTCAGAGCAAAGAGGAGCGGGGAAAGGGGGCAGCCCTGCCGCGTACCTCAAGTCAGAGTAAAAGTATCCGAATAGCCCCCATTGACCTTAATACAGCTAAGCGGACATGTGTACAGAACACGGATCCATTCCCTCATCCGGGATCCCAAACCAATAGACTCCAAGACCTGAAACAAAAATGGCCAAGAGACCCTATCGAAGGCCTTCTCAGCATCTATGGACAAAAAGACTGCCTCCCGCGCCGTACCCCGGGCCCTTTCCAACAGGTTATAGACCCGCCGTACATTATCACTCACCTGTCGACCAACCACAAAGCCCGATTGATCCGGATGAATCAAACGGGGAACCCAACTCATCAGGCGATCCGCCAAAATCCGCGTAAATATTTTAGTATCCACTCCCAATAAAGATATCGGACGATAGGAGGCACAGTGCGAAGGATCCTTCCCTGCCTTAGCTAGCACCGTGACCCCCGCCAATCTCATGAAATAGGGTAACACACTATCACCGCCCAATGAGTTAAGAAATCGCAAGAGGGGAGGCAGCAACAAATCCTGAAACCGTTTATAATACCGGACCGTGAAACCATCCAGACCAGGCATATTTTCCTGCTTTCATAGAGCGCAAGGCCCCACGGGCCTCAATCAACATAAGCGGGCGATCAAGTCGCCCAACATCACCCTCCGCAATCCTAGGCATCGACGCCGAGGTCACATAGGTATCCTGGTCCTGGGAGGACGCTTCCTCCTCCGGAGAGTAGAGGCGAGAATAAAACTCCACAAAGCGTGCTCAAATATCATCCTCCTTCCGCAGGAGCTCCCCAGAGGCCGCTCTAATCGAAAGAATCTGATTACGGGTTTGGCGTACTTTCAATCGGTGAGCCACCAATCTGCTAGCTTTATTAGAAAATTCAAAAAACTTTTGTTGCAAAAGCGAGCGGAAGCTAATGCGATCAGTCTACCTCGAAGCGTGGCTTTCAACCCTTCCCAAACAGCCTCCAGCGAAGCCCCACACTCCAAGTTCAGATCCAGATATTCCCGTAACCACCCCTCAATCTGAACCACCACCTCAGGATCATCCAACAAACTATCATTAAAGCGCCAAAACTTCCGTCCCGAGCCACCCCCCCTCCCCCCGGCAATCCGTATCGACGGGTGCATGGTCCGACCAAGTGACAGGCTCAATCCCCGCCAGATCCACCCGGCGAATCAGCCCACGCTCTACCAAGATATAATCAATTCTAGAGTAGGAGGAGTGCGTCCTAGAGAAATAGGTGTAGTCCTTAGTCGACGGGTGTAACCAACGCCAACCGTCAATCACATTCAGAGCCTGGAGGGCCTCCCTCAACAACTTACGATCCCGCCGTCTATAACAATCAGCACTTCCCGAGTTGTCCAGATGAGGGGTAACCATGAGATTGAAATCCCCACCCAGTATCAAGAAGCCCCCTTTAAATCTTAGATACCAACTTAGAGAATCTTAGATACCAACTCCCGAAAGAAGATACCCTGTCCCTCATTGGGGGCATAAACATTTACTAAAGTGTAGAAACACCCCTCTATTAGGGCCTCAAGCATGAGATACCGGCCCTGCGGGTCCCTGACCACCCTGCGGACCTCACAACTGACCCCTTTGCCAATAAGGATACCCACCCCTCCCTTCTTTGTACTATCCACCCGGGAGGCCCAGAAAGCTTGTGGAAATCTAGAATCTTTAACAAGATGTTCATGGGCACCTAACAAATGGGTTTCCTGGACAAAACAAACCTCAGTGCGCAGACAAAGTAACTCCCTATAACATCGCTTATAAGGTGAGTTGAGACCCCTGATATTATAAGATACTAATTTGAACCCTGCCATAAACCAAAGGACAAAACAGCAGCAAAATACAACCTCCAAAAAGATCTACCCCCTCTACCCCCACCCTCACCCACCCCACTCCCCCCACCCCCACAGTGAGATCCTCGAAACCTCTCACTGACATACCAGGAAGTAAACAGTCCCCAGTGCCCGTAACACAACCCAACACTTCCACCTCCCAACCTTCCCCATGAACATACATCACAGCCCAAAAGCCACAGCTCCCCAACCAGAGAACCACCTCCCCCCAAAAACCCCCTGTTCCCCAACTATCAAGTTCTCCCCCAAAGCGAACACAGCATAACATACCCACTCCCAGCAAAAACTCAGGGAGAAACAGCCCCATTCAATTCCCTGAGGAAGGGTCAAAAACCACCCAGAACAGGGGATTAGGTCCAAAAAGTCCCCCCCAAGGAAAAGAGGGTCCGAGACCAACCAAGAAACCCAGTGTGAGGCCAGTAATCACAGCCCACTATCCCTCAGGAAGAGCCGGAGGAAGAAGACGTAGCTCCCGAAGGGGGGTCCCCCGCCATGACCTCCACGACCACCACGGGATCCTCGCTCCACTCTCTGCCATCGAAAAGGGGCTGGACCTCGACCCCCCACCAGAGGCACCCCCAGGCACCGGACCAGAGTCATCAGGAATCTCAATCCCCTCCTTCTGCAGCAGGGAACGAGCATCACGCACTGAAGAAACCTTGGTATGGATTCCATTAATGGTGATCGCCACTCCAAAGGGGAAGGTCCAGCGATACCGCAAATTGCTGCGCTGTAGAGCCTTGGTCACCTCACGGAAGGCACGACGCTTTTGCAATATGCTGGCTGCAAGGTCCTGGTAGAATTCTAGCCGATGTCCTTCCCAGGTCACCGTGCCCAGCTCCCGGGCTCTCCGAAGGATCTGTTCTTTAACCACAAAGCTTTGAAGACACAGCACAATGTCCTTAGGTTGGTCTGAAACACGCGGACCCAGGGCCCTATGCGCCCGCTCGATCCCCGGTTCCAACGCCTCTTTCTGTAGCAGCCAGCGTAGCAGAGTCAGAGTTGTGGAGTGGACATCCTTATACTCTGGCAGCTCAGGGAGCCCCCATACCCGCAAATTATTGCGCCGGGTACAATTCTCCAGGTCTTCTACTTTGTCCATCAAGGATTGATAATCAGCAGCCACACTCTCTAAATTCCGTTGCACGCCTGTCACACTCTCCTCGCATGTATCCAGGCACGTCTCCACCACTTCCACTCTCGTGCCCACCTCCACCAGATCCATACAGAGCTCTTGCACTGCCTCCCGTACCTGCACCGCCACTGCAGAGATCTCAGATTTCACCTCTGCAATCCATTGCTGCATGTCCGCTTTAGTCAACGGATCCGGGGAAGAAAGCGCTGGGGCCGGCTCGTGCAGCATATCTGCCACCGCTGAAATGCTGCGCTCCAAAGTCGCCGCTTCACTCCCGCTGGTCGCCAGGCCGTCGGCGCCACGTGCGCTACGACTCAGCGCCTGCTCCATCGTGCGCTGGCCTGGCTTGTCACAGGGGAGCTTTCTTCGAGTCGCCATCCCCTCCGCATACACCTCCCACACCGCAAACCGGCAGGCAGACCGCGGTCGCGCTCAATTGCTCAGCTGCAGGGAAGATTAAGCTCGGGGCCCGAACAGAGCTCACCGATCAAGCATCCATTCGGCTCGGTGACGTCACTTCCTCCTCCTCCCTGTAATGTTTAGTATTATTATTCAAAGAAACTCTCATAATTGCTGGATAAATCAGTCCATGTTTAGCTCCTAAGCTGTGGTCTTAAGTCCAAGAATCGTTTTCTGAGAGAAGCAGTGTTTTTTGCAAAATCAGGTAGTAACATAAGCTTTCTGCCCTGCCAAGTGACTGAATTCGCCTTTTTTGCTGCCCAAAAAATCTCCAATGCATGTTGGAAATGCAAGACTTTAAATATTAGAGTTCTAGGACCCCTCTGAGAATTAGACAGCTGAGATGGCACTCGATGTTGCCCTCTCAATCTCAAATGACTGGGTAAAAGTGAGAGAGAGGACCTTTGGTATAAAATCAGTGAGGAATTGAATTGCATTACCTCCTTCTGCTCCTTCATTTAAACCCAAAATCCTAACATTTTTCCATCTGGACCTGTTGTTAGCCTCTTCCAGATCTTGAACCATATGGGTTAGCAAGTTGTGATCTTTAATTCACGGAGTAACATGTACTTCAGCAGCTACCATCCTCTGCTCTAAGTGATCCACACGAGCAGTACTCACTGTTAGCTGATTTGTCAACACAGAGACCTCTAGCTGGAGGGATATTAATGTTGAAGTAGTTTGACCCAACATGTCTTTTATAGTAGCAAGATCCTTTATTACCTGCTCTAAAAGTTCAGATGTATCTCTAGGCAAGGAAACTTTTGATGGTGATTGTGGGTCCTTTTTCAAATGCTTAGCAATCCCTCCAGGTCCCATATTCTCTTCTGATTTTTTGTTTTATTTATCCGAAGCCATCCTGACAGTAAAATTATATACTTGAAAGGTATAAAACTGCAATTGCAATACTTCAAAAATAACTTTAAAATAGCAGGGCAGAGGAAGCAACTGATTCACACAGCCATCTTAGAACACAGCCAAGCTCTGCCTCCAATATATGCTGTTTTTAATGAAACAGTTTTCTCAGGCAAAAGAAACCAACCAACATATGAGAAAAAAAATTTAAGACATTTAAACATTTATGGAATTCATGTTGATAATGAATATGAGCGAGTAAGGAACATAAGAATTGCTCAGCAGTCTGCTCACGCGGCGGTCCCAGGTCAAAGAGCAGTGCTCTAAATGAGTCCAGCCTCACCTGCATACGTTCGAGTTTAGGAGGAACTTGTCCAACTTTGTCTTGAATCCCTGGAGGGTGTTTTCTCCTATAACAGACTCTGGAAGAGCGTTCCAGTTTCTACCACTCTCTGGGTGAAGAAGAACTTCCTTATGTTTGTACGGAATCTATCCCCTTTCAACTGAATATAAACAAATTGTAATAATCATACCTTTCATATACATATGAGGTCTGTTCAAAACGTTCCAGGACAGTTTGAATTGTGCGCCAATGGGAAGTTCTTTTGAGATGTGCTAGGCAGAGTTAAGTAGCTTGAAACCTCATGAATAACCTCCTTTTATCCGTTTGTTGATATCTGTTTTTGTCTCTGAGCTCAGCAGTTTTTGTGAAAGTGTGTTTTCGTGATCAGGGGTTATTTTTCATCCTGTGTGACCTCTATAAGCAGCACTACAGCGTGAAGTTCTGTTTTAAATTGTGTAAGACCACTACAGAAACTTATGAAATGTTGAAAGTGGCTTATGGGGGGAACATGTCATGAATCGTGGAAGGTGTTTTGAATGTGTCAAAATTCCCGAATTTTGCGCCAAAATGCAATGATAGTTCTTCCCCAACCACCTTACTCTCCTGACTTGGCCCCTGCTGACTTCTTCTTGTTTTCTAAACGTAAATCCAAGCTGAAAGGAAAGCAATTTGACATCATTGAAGACATAAAGAAATACGACACAGCAGTGGCGTACCTAGGGTATGTGGCACCCGGGGCCCATCATTTTTTGACACCCCCCCCATCTATATGAAAAATATGATTTTTAGTACCAATCTACATATCGCACCACAAGAGTGTACCTAGGAAAAGGCTGCATCTTAAACACTGCAGTGAGCACCAACACATACATTGTAAAACTAAACAAGCCAGATCCCGCACAGTCAATTGGTCCTGTAGTCAATGCCAACTGAAAACTATGTCTTTTTCATACACACAGAACAGAGATACACCCTCGCCCAAAATGGAATAATCACAAACTAAAAATAGAAATATGTAGACAAAAGTTAAACTGATCCGCCAAGAAACCAGACCCTGGATACAATGCAACACCACAAAAAACAGTAACACATGTCCTCTAATACAGTGAAAAAAAATAAAGACAGTAGATGTAAATTTGAAAAAACTGATACATAACAATCACCACTTTATAAATTAACAAATAAAAATAAAACAAATAATGAGAAATAAAAAAATACCATTTTATTGGACTAATCCCCGTAAGCTCGGTCCCCATCCCCGCAAACCACCTGATTCAAGCCTTGAATTGTTTATATTAAAGTATAAAAAGAAACAATATTCTGTACAATTGTCAATTTATAAATCAGCGTCTTCTCCCCACTCTCTTCCCCATTTCCCTTCAGCATCCTCAGCCCACTCTCTCTCCACTTTCCTTCAGCGCACGCACATAAAAACAAGCAAGTAATTTTATATCATTTTCATTCTATTCATTCATAGAAATTAAAGTCTAGATAATGCCAGTCACATAACAAAACATGATTTTACAAAAATAATTCCCTGCAGTCAAGCCTGCAAGGATTACTAGATGTCTTTCAGCAGTTCCCCTCCCTCCCTCCCCCTTACCTTTGTGGCCAAGTCAAAATGATCTACCAACAATAAAATTTTAAAAACACAAAGCACGCTGTACGCAGAGAAAATGTTAATTATCATTTATATTCCGCGGGTTTTCAAAGAGGTCAAGGCAGATGACTTTATGCAATGTCACCTCAGTAACAACTATACAAAAATAGACAAATATTCCCCCTCCCTTTTTACTAAACTGCGATAGCGGTTTTTAGCGTAGGGAGCTGCGCTGAATGCCCCACGCTGCTCTCGACGCTCATAGGCTCCCTGCGCTAAAAAACTCTATTGCGGTTTAGTAAAAGGGGGCCATAGTGCAAAATATAGACAGCAGATATAAATTTTCAAAACGGACACATTTTGATCACTAAGTTGAAAATAAAATCATTTTTCCTACTTTTTTGTCTGGTGATTTCATGAGTCTCTGGTCCTTCTTCTGGTCCTTCTTCTTTCTCTCTCCCCCTGGCTCCCCTCTTTATTTCTGCCTTTCTTTCTCTCTCCTCCTGGCCCCCCTCTTTATTTCTGCCTTTCTTTCTCTCCCCTTGGTCCCCCTCTTTCTTTCTGCCTTTCTTTCTCTCTCCCCCTGGCCCTCCTCTTTCTTTCTGCCTTTCTTTCTCTCCCCCTTGACCCCCTCTTTATTTCTGCCTTTCTTTCTCTCCCCTTGGTCCCCCTCTTTCTTTCTGCCTTTCTTTCTCTCTCCCCCTGACCCCTCTTTATTTCTGCCTTTCTTTCTCTCTCCCCCTGGCCCCCCCTCTTTATTTTTTCCTTTCTTTCTCTCTCCCCCTAGCCCGCACAAAGCCATCGTGCCGATTTCTCCACTTCCACGATTCTTTCCCTACCCTCACCCCCAAGCCAACAGCCGATTTCTCCCTGCTCCTTCCCCGATGTCCTGATGTCCTGAACTTCATCGGGCAGCAGCAGCATTCACAATTCACTGCTGTTGCCCGCTTCAGGCCTTCCTCTCTGTCGGGTCCTGTCTTCATGAAAACTGGAAGTAGGCAGGACCAGGCAGAGAACAAGGCCTGAAGCCGGCAACAGCAGCGAATTGTAAACGCTGCTGCTGCCCGAAGAAGGTAATGGAGCACCGAGGCAGTCCGCTTCTCCCCCCTCCCAGCCGAACCCCCGCTGACCCTCCTATCTCCCCCCCCCGTGAACCTTTCCGACCTTCCCAGCGAGAGCAGCAAACCTCCTTCGCGGCTTTCTCCTCCCTCTGCCGCGTTACTGATGACGTCATCAATGATGCGGCAGAGGGAGGATAAAGCTGACGCTACTGGAGGGAGGTTTGCTGCTTTCGCTGGGAGGGTCGGAAAGGTTCACTTGGGGGAGGAGAGATAGGATGGTCAGCGGGGTTTCGTCTGGGAGGGGGGAGAAGCGGTCTGCCTTGGTGCTCCAAGGCCTGGCGCCATTACCTTTTTCGATAATGGCGCCGATGCTGCTTTCGCTGGGAGGGTAGGAGCGCGATAGGGACCGGGCCAGCTGTGCACCCCCCCCCCTAAGGCGGCACCCGGGATGGACCTCCCCCTCGCCCCCCTTGGTACGCTACTGCCCTGGGGAAACAGCCTGCAACAAGATCGCGCGATGCCAGAGATCTTTGCCTGCTTCGGCTGTTTCCTCCGCCGCGGTCCCGCCCCTCCTCTGACATCAGAGGAGGGGCAGGACTGTGGCGGAGGAAACAGTCGAAGCAGGCAAAGATCTCTGGCATCGCGATCTTGCTGCAGGCTGTTTCCAGACGCGACACCTGGCGCAGGGGGGGTAACTGGACCGGACCGGGAGCACCCCCTCAGGGCTTGGTACCCGGGGCGGACCGCCCCCCCCGCCCCCCCCCTTGGTACGCCACTGCGACACAGCAACTTTTAGCGATTCCTGAAGATGTGTTTAAGGACTGTTTCCAGAAATGAAAATGATGTTGGGGAAAACTGTATACGTAGGGAAGGGGAATACTTTGAAGGGAATCCAATGGAATAAGTTGTAAGATTGTTTAATAAATTTTTATAAAATCATTCCTGGAACTTTTTGAACAGACCTCGTATGTTTATATACATTTTTAAAATTATTTAGCATTAAATTCTAGCAATGTTCAACAGGAATGCTTTAATTAACGGAGCTAAAAATGATCTTTAAAGGCACAGTCTAATTCTCTTATCCTTCACTGCGCATTCTAATTTCACATATCCATCAAAGCCGGTGAATTAATTACTCTTTACTATTAACATGTATAATGAGGAGCTTGTGAAGTCATATGTATGCTAAAAGCTTTGCTATAGTCATGCAATATTAAAATTTCAGGCAAAGTGGCTTTTTCTTGTCCCTTTAGGGAAATGAGATCTTTTTTCTGTGATTCCCCAATAAAATTGCCACTTGCCAGGAATTATTGGAAGCCACATAATCCAAATATTCCTGGCTAGACTAGAAGAACACCTCATCTGTAAAATTACAGGAGGTGTATTTTTATTTTACTGTAACAGAGCAGTGAAAAGGGGGAACCTAATTCCAAGACAAAAACAGAAGCTTTATTCAGATATCTTCAAAAATTATGAATGCCAGCTATTTCAATATTAAAATTAAACTAAATGTCTAAGTATAAAAGGAGGCAATTAATTGCACTAAGCAGTTAATGTGTGAAATTTTAACAGGCATACACTAATACTAAAATGATGCACCTACCTCCCCCCTAAAAAGAGCGAATGATTCCATGTGTTCTAATTGTTAATATGTTTATTGTACAGTAAAGTAGTTTTCTGTGTGGCAATTGTTTGGGGACATTCTGGGGATGCCCCACAACAGTGAGCTCATAGGCTTTGCACATATTGTGCCTTAAAATTTGCATTCAATGCACAGCAAGTGCACAACCTTATCACATTCTAGTACACAACCCCCAAAGAGCATGTAGATTGTGTAAACTTTTAAAAGACCAACACAAAAGATTATATGCTATATCAACTTTTCAGACCATAGGATCCTTCTTCAGATGTGACTGGAGAACTGCTAGAAGGAATCCTTAAGATCTGAAGAATGCGATAGGCTAGGAATTGACTCAATAGAGATCATCAGGAAGTCCATAAGAATGTGGATAAATATCAATTACATACAATTAGCAGAAGTTAATTTCTTTAGGTGTTGAATTTTTGTGCACAGAGTGAAAAGGTCATACCATATTGGGATTAAAGAGAAGAAAATGTTAGTAACTTCCATAATGAACTATGAAATAATCAACTTCCATCATGAATCAGGAATCCAATGTTTTGATTTCTGTTTGCTTATTTACTTATCTGTTTATTTTCTTTAATGATCTCAGGCATTCTCACTATTCTCCAGATGAAAAGCCCAGGCAATGTGTAAAAACCCCTACTGGTTATGTGATGCAATTACATTACAATTCAATTACAGTCAAACCTCGGTTTGCGAGTAACCCAGTTTGCGAGTGTTTTGCGAGACGAGCAAAACATTCTCGCAAAACTTGTCTTGCAAACCGAGTGTTGACTCGATTTGCGAGCACCCCCCCACCGATAACCGGCATCGCTCCCTCCCGTTCGCAAAGACCCCCCCACTCAAACCGGAACCCCCTGCCCGAACAACTTGAACTTACCCCCCCCCCCCCATCTGGCACCGGCACGCAACCCACAGGACATGCCGGTGCCGCTAGAAGATCTTCCTGCCTCTGCTGGGCCTTGAGCATGCATCTGCGCATGCTCAAGGCCTTCTAATTCTCCCTCTTGCCAATGCGCCCATTATATTCTACGGACACGTTAGCATTTAGCACTTGCTAATCTTTAGCATGTGCTAAATCAATCAGCGCATGCTAAATCAGCTAGCACACCTGAGTAAAAGGACCCCTATACCCAGTTTCAAAAAATCCCGAAAACATGGTTCTTCCATAAGTCTCTGTCAAAGAATTAGTTCGACCTTGACTTGCATTCTATGCTCACCTCTATGTAATGAATGTTTGTAATCCATTGATTTAGCAGTCTATGTTAGGATCATAACATAACATAAGAACATAAGAAGTGCCTCTGCTGGGTCTGACCAGAGGTCCATCGTGCCCAGCAGTCCGCTCGTGTGGCAGCCCAACAGGTCCAGGACCTGTGTAGTATTCCTCTATCTACACCCCTCTGTCCCCTTTTCCTTCAGAAAATTGTCCAATCCCTTCTTGAACACTAATACCGTACCCTGGCTTATCACGCCCTCTGGAAGCTCATTTCAGGTGTCCACCAACCGTTGGGTGAAGAAGAACTTCCTAGCATTGGTTCTGAATCTGTCCCCTTTTAATTTTTCCGAATGCCCTCTCGTTCTTGTAGTTTTCGAAAGTTTGAAAAATCTGTCCCTCTCCACTTTCTCTATGCCCTTCATGATCTTGTAAGTCTCTATCATGTCCCCTCTAAGCCTCCTCTTTTCCAGGGAAAAGAGTGCCAGTTTCTCCAGTCTCTCAGTGTATGAAAGGTTTTCCATACCTTTTATCAAACGTATCGCTCTCCTCTGAACCCTCTCTTTGAACTTTTTAATTTTTAATAAATTCTTTATCGATTTTTAAAACTTTCAATAAGTGCAACATAAGATACAATCACTTTATACTTTAACATCACTTAATATTCCATCAAAGTCTAATTCACATCAAATATTCCTCCCCCCTCTTATACCCAATAATTGCTCTTAAGCATAAGAAATCATAAAGTATCCCCCCTCCCCACCCTGGATGTGTATGAACAAAGGGAAAAAATAATATTCATTCTGTACAATATTTTGTTAATGGCTCCCAAACATCCCTAAATTTTTTTTAAATGCCCCTGCTGTATGGCTATTACCCGCTCCATTTTAAAGATTTGACGTAACGAATTCCACCAAAAATTATAATTCAGCCGATCCCAATTTTTCCAGTTTTTCATAATTTGCTGTATGGCAACCCCTGTTGGATCTTATAACTATTTATATTGATTGATGTATTTTTAAAACTTCTATTCTGCTTAAAACCTAAGCGGATTCTACTGCCACGTAACTATAATCCAGCCAGTTGGGGCAGGAACGAATGGGGGTTTGCTATCGTCCCCATCACCTCTGCTGGATTACTAGAGATACTAGGTAGATTTAGCAGGAGCCTGCTGTGACTGGGGGAGGGGAGGGGGGTCCATCCTTGCCAGAGGGGAAAGGGAGATCAGAAGGGGAGCTGTTTCAAGGGGTGGGTGAGGATATTGAAGGGGGAAGCTTCATCTTCCCTGCTGCTATCCGGAGTTTCACATTGTACTGCCCAATATTCATACTGGTGCCTGGTTACCCTCACTGCATAAAATTAGGTCAGACTTTTTTTTTTTGTCCTAACTGTATGTAGTTACCTAGGCAGTTAGCGGATTGAATATCTGCTCTGTCCTAAGTCTGCCTCCGGCTCATCCCTTAACCAGATAGTGTCACTGAATATCCCCTTTTAGCCTCGGACAAACATTTTAATCAGCCAGGAGCCTCCCCTGGCAGGTTAATTCACTATGAATATCTACGAAAAAAGCAGTTCATAAAGCACAGTTACTTACCGTAACAGGTGTTATCCAGGGACAGCAGGCAGATATTCTCACATGTGGGTGATGTCATCTACGGAGCCCCGACGCGGACAGCTTTTCAAGCAAACTTGATTGAAGATTCAAGTTTGCTGTGCTGCACCATGCATGCGTGCCTTCCTGCTTCACTAGAGGGCGCATCCCCTCCTCGTGGTCTCCAGTTCATATAACCAGCAAAGAAGCCAACCTCGGGGAGGCGGGAGGGTTGCGAGAATATCTGCCTGCTGTCCCTGGATAACATCTGTTACGGCAAGTAACTGTGCTTTATCCCAGGACAAGCAGGCAGCATATTCTCACATGAGGGGGACCTCCAAGCTAACCAAAAAGGGACGGAGGGAAGTTGGCAATTTAAGAAAACAGATTACGCAAAACCGACCGGCCAAACTGGCCATCGCTCCTGGACAGAGTATCCAGGCAGTAATGGGAGGTGAAAGTGTGAACCGAAGACCAAGTGGCAGCTTTGCAAATTTCCTCGATAGGCGTAGACCTGAGGAAAGCGACAGAAGCTGCCATTGCTCGGACTTTATGTTCCGTGACCCGATCATGCAGCGCGAGACCAGCCTGAGCGTAGCAAAAGGAAATACAAGCCACCAACCAGTTGGACAAGGTGCGCTTGGAAACTGGACGTCCCAACCGATTAGGATCGAAAGACAAAAACATTTGAGGAACCTTCCGATGAGACTGAGTGCGTTGAAGATAAAAAGCTAACGCCCTCTTACAGTCAAGGGTATGAAGCGCCACCTCGCCAGGATGAGAGTGGGGCTTCGGAAAAAACACCGGAAGAACGATGGACTGATTGAGATGGAAATCAGACACCACCTTAGGCAAAAACTTAGGATGAGTGCGGAGAACCACCTTGTCATGATGGAACACAGTAAAAGGCGGGTCCGCTACCAAAGCCTGCAGCTCGCTAATTCGTCGAGCAGATGTGAGCGCAAGCAGAAAGATCACCTTCCAAGTGAGAAACTTGAGATGAGACTTATCCATAGGCTCAAACGGAGGCTTCATAAGTTGAGCTAGAACTACATTGAGATCCCAAACCACCGGGGTAGGCTTGAGAGGAGGATGGACATTCAAGAGACCCCTCATGAAACGAGAAACCAAAGGATGAAGAGAAAGGGACTTCCCATCAAGCTGTTGATGAAAGGCAGCAATTGCACTAAGATGCACTCCAATAGAATTTGTCTTAAGACCGGAGTGAGACAAATGAAGCAAATACTCCAGGACCGAGGACACCAGAACCGACAAAGGATCCAGATGATGAGACGAACACCAGGAAGAGAATCTAGTCCACTTCTGAGAATAGCAGAGTCTAGTCGAGACTTTACGAGAAGCTTCCAAAATCTCCGACTGAGACAAGGGAAGAGAATTCAGGTGGAAAGGAACCAAGTCATCAGATGCAGAGACTGTAGATTGGGATGTAACAGTGAACCCCGACTCTGAGACAGCAGAGAGGGAAAAACAGGCAGAAGCAGAGGCTCCCTGACACTGAGTTGAAGAAGCAGGGAGAACCACGGCTGCCGAGGCCAGCGAGGAGCAACCAGGATCAGAGTGGCATGTGTAGACTTGAGATGTACTAGCGTCCGCAAGATTAGAGGAAAGGGCAGAAACGCGTAAAGGAACTTCTCCTCCCAAGCGAGGAGGAAGGCATCGGCCTCGAGACGATCCGGGGAGTACATCCGGGAGCAGAAGTGAGGCAGTTTGTGATTGAGGGGGGAGGCGAACAGATCTATTTGAGGGGTCCCCCACCGCTCGAACACCTGGCGTAAGACCTGAGAGTGAAGAGATCACTCGTGCGGCTGGAGAAGGCGGCTGAGCTTGTCTGCCAGACAGTTTCGCTCCCCTTGAATGTAAACCGCTCGAAGGAAGATGTTTTGGGAAATCGCCCACTCCCAGAGACGAAGAGCTTCCTGACACAGGGACCAGGACCCCGTGCCCCCTTGCTTGTTCACATAATACATTGCCACCTGATTGTCCGTCCGGACTAGAACCACCCGATTGTGAAGCAGGTGGCGGAAGGCCACAGCGGCCAGATAAATGGCCCGAAGCTCCAAGACGTTGATGTGGCAACGACAGTCCTCCGCCGACCACAGTCCCTGAGTGCGCAGCCCGTCCAGATGAGCCCCCCAATCATACTCCGAAGAGTCCGTGGTTAGGACCTTGTGGTGCGGAGGGGCGAGAAAGAGTAAACCCCTGGAAAGATTGAAAGAGTTGGCCCACCAACGGAGCGAGCGTCTCAAAGAGGGAGTCACTATCACGGGACTGGATATCGGGTCCCGATCCTGACGCCACTGAGAGGCCAATGTCCACTGGGGGGATCCGCAAATGCAATCGGGCAAACGGGTGTGACATGGACAGTGGAAGCCATATGTCCCAGAAGAATCATCATGAGTTTCGCTGAGACCGAGGACAGCAGAGAAACATGCTGACTCAGACGGACGAGCTTCTCCAGCCGAGGAAGAGGAAGGAACGAACGGAGGCGAACCGTGTCCAGCACGGCCCCGATGAACTGTAGGGATTGAGAGGGGCACACCTGAGATTTGGGAAAGTTCACCTCGAACCCCAAACTTTGAAGGAAGATAATAGTCTGTTGGATCACTAAGATAACCCTCTCCCTGGACGGTGCTTTGATCAACCAGTCGTCCAGGTAGGGAAACACCTGAAAACCTCTGGACCGCAGGGCCACCGCGACCATCACGAGACACTTCGTGAAGACTCGAGGGGACGAAGCCAGACCAAAGGGGAGGACCCGATATTGAAGATGGTACTCTCCCACCTGGAAGCGCAGAAACCTGCGAAAGCGGGATGCATCGAGACACGAGTGTAGGCCTCCTTCAAATAGAGGGAGCAGAACCAATCCCCCTCGTCCAGCAAGGGATAAAGAACAGGAAGGGAAAGCATCCGGAACTTCTCCCGCACAAGGTATTTGTTGAGGCGTCTCAAATCCAGAATCGGGCGCAGGTCCCCGGTCTTTTTTGGAACTAAGAAGTAACAGGAGTAAAAACCCCGCCCCTGTTGAGAAGGGGGGACTACCTCCACCACCCGCAGGCGAAGAAGAGCCCGAGCTTCCGAGAGAAGGAGGGACAACTGCGCCCGATTGGAAGGACACGCGCTTGGGGGGCTGTCGGGAGGAAGCTCCCGAAAGCATAGGGAATAGCCCGAGGAAATCACGCTCAAGACCCATGCGTCCGACGTGATAGTCGCCCAACGAGGGTAGAAAGCTCTGAGGCGGCCCCCGATGGGAAGAAGGCCTGACACCAGTGCGGAGGGGCCCGCCCCCATCTGCTCACCCTGTCAAAAAGATGGGGAAGGCTTAGCAGCGGCAGGCATCTGGGACTTGGGCAAGGCCCTAGGATGCGCCTGCTGATGTCTGGGCGGCGGCCGGGAGAACGCCGGAGTAGACTTTTGCGGATAACGCCGTGGGGGGGCCCAGTATGGCCTCGACGTGGATGGCTTTGGCTTCGGCATGACCAGGGAAGCAAACGACTTCTCATGCTCCGAGAGGCGCTTGGTAGCCACCTCAATGGTGTCATCAAACAGCTCCTTGCCCATGCAGGGGAGGTTCACCAGCCGATCCTGCAGATTTGGATCCATGTCGACCAGGCACAGCCAAGCCAGCTGGTGCATGGCCACCGCAAAAGCGGAGACCCTGGATGATAGCTCAAACCCATCATACGCCGCATGGAACAGATGAAGCCGTAAATTCGAAAAATCCTCCAATAGCAGGCCAAACGCCCCCTGGCGTGAGGTCGGCAAGTCCGCCTGGAAGGCCGTCAACAATCCAATCAGGTGTTTCAAATAGGACGTAAAGGTGAAGGAATAATTCAGCACCCTAGAGGCCATCATAGAGTTTTGATAAAGCCTGCGGCCAAATTTATCAAGGGTCCTGCCCTCTCGACCCGGTGGGACCGCCGCCGAGACACGGGACGGGTGAGATTTTTTAAGGGACGACTTCACCAGCAACGACTGGTGAGACAGTTGCGGACGCTCGAACCCCGGGCAGGGCACCGTACGGTACTTGGACTCCATCTTAGAGGGGACAGCCATCACCATATAGGGAGTTTCAAGATTTCGAATAAGGGTTTGCTGGAGCACAAGGTTCAACGGCAGCCTAAGGGACTCTCTAGGCGGAGACGGCATGTCCAACTCCGCCAGATACTCCTTCGAATACCTGGAGTCAGACTGGAGGTCCAAGTTAAGTGCCCAACCCATGTCCTGAACAAATCGTGTGGAGGTAGGGCGGGACGCCCCCCTGGCCTCGGTAGGCGACGCCGAACGAGATCGCCTCGAGGCTGAAAAGGATGGGGAAGCCTCCCTCGAATAGCGAGGTTCCCGCTCCGTAGCGCGCTCCGAACCCCAGGAGGCACTCAAAGAGTGTGCAGGGGTCGAGGACCTGCGACATCTCGAGGAGCCCCTCGGAGACGACGCCGGGGTACGGGGTAAGCCTCGAGCCTCGGTCCGGAGCCCTGGACCGAGGGGGAATGAGCAAAAGTCGAGGGTTATCGAGAGACAACTCAGTAACCCTCAGCGGTCCCACCGCACGAGAAGTCGGCGAGCGACCTCGCCTCGGAGGGGAACCTCGGGCCCTCTTAGAAACCCTCTGGATCGAGGTTGCATCGTGTTTCAATCGACGCTTCGCTCCGCGGGGGAAGAGCGCCTCGAGGCCCGGGGGGAGGAGGACGAGGACAAACGTCGGGATCGGCGCACCTTGGCCTCCGGAACTCCGATGCGTGACTCAGGCTGGTCCGGTGCACGCGAGGTCGAGGCCGGTTGAAGATGGGCCAGCGCGGCGGACAGCTCCGACGAAATCATCGCCCGGAGCATATCCTGGAACACCGGCACGGGCATCATCGAAGGCATGTCCGGTGCCTTCGTGCACTCCACCGAGGGCGACCTTGATGCAGAGTATTCCCTAGTAGCGGAGGCACGACCCGAGGATTTGGAGGACTTCGCCGAAGCAACGAGCTGGGAGCTCCCACCAGGCTCAGTCAGCGTCCCCGAGGAAGGCTTCTTCGCCGGAGTAGAACCTGCGAGAGGAAGATGGGACTTACCCGGAGCTGAGGTCTTCGCCGAGATCTTCAGGGTCGAGTCCTGAAGCGGGTCCGAGGCACCCGAGGCCGACCTCGAGGCCGAGGTCGAGAGCTGGTCGACCGCAAAAAGATCCGCCATGCGGGCCTTACGTCGACGAAGGGCCCGGTGCTGAAAAGTGGCACACCTAGGGCAGGACTCGGTCGGATGATCAGTCTCCAAACAAAGAATGCACCAGCGGTGCGGGTCGGTGATGGAAAGGAGACGATCGCACTGGGTGCACTTTTTAAACCCTGTCAAGGGCTGGGACATAAGCAATTTAGGCCGCAGCCGACGAGGCCACGCAGCTGCGACAACCCGGGAGCCCCCGGGCTGCAAAAAAGATCGAACAAAACAACAAACAACACGCGCACAGCGACTCTCCGGCACAAAAACAAGAAAGCCGTGGTGCTAGAAGGCACGTTAGGGCAGAGACCAAAAAAACAGGACTTCTTGGCTCCGCGGAAACGAAAGAACTGGAGACCACGAGGAGTGGATGCACCCTCTAGTGAAGCAGGAAGGCACGCATGCGTGGTGCAGCACAGCAAACTTGAATCATCACCCACGTGTGAGAATATGCTGCCTGCTTGTCCTGGGATAAATCCTATTACATACATAAATAAATAAATATCCCTTTATTTTATCAGTCCTTTTTCAAATGTATTTTTTAAAAATTCATATCCCTATCCTTGAGTCCCTAGCAACAATATTTCTGTGGAAAAATATTAAAATTTGTTGAAAACTAAGATTGACTTTACAGCTGTTCAGGCAGGCAAGTAGAGTAATGTGTGAAACAAACTATCATTAATATATTCAACACTACTTTAATTGCATTAAATGTGCAATGGAGCTGTAAACCGTGTGATCGTATTACAATTGCACTTCCTTTACACCATTCGAATCTCTGGTATACAGATTTTTAAGGTGAGGAAATACAAAAGGCACCCACAGCATTGCTTATTAGGCACACTCTAATCTCAGTGTTTCCCAGGTTGGTCCTGAAGTACCTCTTGCCAGTCAGATTTTCAGGATATCCATAATAAATATGCATAAAATATTTGCATATAATGAAGGTAGTGTCCGCAAATCAATTTCATGCATATTCATTGTAGATATCATGAAAACCTGACTGGTAAGAAGGTACTCCAAGACTAGGGTTACCAGACATCAGGGAGAACCTAGACATGTCCTCTTTTAAGAGGACTGTCTGGGTGCCCAGACAGACTTTCCAAAACCTGAGAGATTGTTTGGGTTCTGGAAAGCCTCAACCTTTGGCCTCATCTGGAGGGCCTCTGAGCATGCATGGATGATGTCACACGCCCTCCAGATGTGGCCCAGAGGTGGTAAGTGAAAGATAAGGCTTTGTGGGGGTGGGGCTGAGGATGTAATGGCAGGGCTGGAGGCAGAGCAAGGCAAAGCGGAATGCGGTGAGGCCCTGTGTCCAGGTTTCTATCACAGAAAATCTGGTAACCCTATCTAGGACCATTGTAGAAAACACTGCTCTATCTAATGTGCTCTTTCCAGCTTGTGTGCTCTCTAGAACAGAGCTCTCAATTTAGTCCTTGGGGCTCAACCATCTGGTCAGGTTTTTCAGGATATCCACAGTGAATATGAATGAGATAGATCTGCATCCCAAAAAAGCAGTACCTACAAATCAAATCTGTCTCATGTATATTCAGGGTATGCCCTCAAGGACAGGGTTGAGAAGCCACCAGTATAGAATAAAGAGCCCTTAAGCCACACAAGTTTAAAAAACAAGAGTAACACAGCTCTCTGAGCTATCCTGAGCGTGGCAGCAAGCCCAGCACCCAAGAAAATCTTGTAACAGGTAGTTTGTATAAAAAGAAAAACTATTTTGTAAATTTTATGTTCATTTTGTGTCTGTTATTTTTATCCCAAAATGCATTTTGTGTTTCATATCATTTTTCTCAGCTTGGGCCTTTGGAGAATAAGTAGCAGGATATACAGTACTCCCCCGATATTCGCAGGGGTTCCGTTCTAGGAACCCCCGCGAATGTTGAAAAAACGCGAATACGGTTTTTAGCGGGGGAGACAGGAAAGGGCAGCAGGAGAGAGCAGCCGGAGTGCCAGCAAGTGAAGGAAATCACTCATGGTATGCTCTGACCGCCTCTTCCTGTACTAAAGTTAGGCCTCACCAATCAGGAGCTACGTGTCAAAGCAGCTCCTTATTGGTGAGGCCTGACTTTAGTGCAGGAAGAGCCGGTTGGAGCATACCGCAAGTGATTTTCTTTCCATGTAAGGAGGGACAGGAACTAGGAACCAACATAATTATGAACACAATTAACCTTATTAAAACAGTTACTAAGGTGAAGATTCTTGGAGTCATATTAGACCAAAAGCTTAATTATCATGAGCAAGTTAGTTCACTCGTAAGAACATGTTTCTATAGGCTAAGAATGATCAGATCATTATCTGCTTTCCTGGATGAATCAGCATTAAACACATTAATACACTCATTAGTAATATCAAAAATAGATTATTGCAATGTCCTATACAAAGGGTCTACTTTAAAAGAAATACGCAGAATACAAATTCTTCAAAACACTGCAATAAAAATAATTACGAAAAAGAAAAAATTAGATCATGTTACACCGCTTCTGAAGGAAAAACACTGGTTACCAGTAAACCACAGAATCATCTATAAAATAGCTTTACTCACACATAAAATAGTTATAAATAAAGCTCCCACATTTTTAGAAAGATATCTAATACCATACTCTCCCATAAAATCCTTAAGATCTGAAGATAAAGCTCTGCTATTAGTGCCTTCTTTTAAAGTTATATATTCTAGGAGAGATATGATCTTTTCTGCCACAGCCCCTTAAATCTGGAATTCACTTCCATTTAATATAAGAGAAGAAAAATCACTGAGCAAGTTTAAAAGTCTCCTAAAGAGCTGGCTATTCAAGGACGCTTTCCAATAGATTTGTTATAACCTATAATAGTTTCAGGAAGACGATCTAATAGAATTAAGCGGGTACCTGTTCCCCAACCTTCTGTGTCTTGACTCTCCCCTGGTTTTATTTTTATTTTTTTAGAATTGTATTTATGTCAATTGCTGTCAACCGCCTCCCTCCTTACATGTATTACTGTATTAGTAGTGAATGTTATGTTTGTCGGTTTTTAATATTTTACTTAATTTTTGAACTTATGTAAATCGCATTGGATTTGGACTATGCGAAGTAATCAAAGAAATTAAATAAACTTGAAACTTGACTCACCGGTGCTCTGGCTGCTCTCTCCTGCCTCTACGGCTGCCCTCTCCTGCTTGGTTATTCGCGGTTGGAAAATACCGTGAATGACCAGGTCCGTGAATTGCTGACTTCAAATGACCAGGGGAACACTGTATTATAAATATGGACAAATAGATAACTAAGGGCTCCTTTTACAAAGGTGCGCTAGTGGTTTAATGCACATAATACCGCGCGCTAAACTGCTGGCCGCGCTAGCCGCTACCGCCTCCTCTTGAGCAGGGTTAGCGTGGGGGTTAGCTCATGATGAAAAGTCACGTGCATTAACCCCACTAGCGCGGCTTAATAAAAGAACCCCTAAGATTATCTTTATCATTATGGAATAATCTGACAGGAGCGCTGAGGTTACTTTCTGATATTCAGAAATTTAAAATGGTATTGAAAACCACCTTGTTTATCGAGGTTGTTAAGTAAATGGGCTGTGATATTTATTATGAATACCTTAGATCAGGGGGTCTCAAAGTCCCTCCTTGAGGGCTGCAATCCAGTCGGGTTTACAGGATTTCCCCAATGAATATGCATGAGATCTATGTGTATGCACTGCTTTCAATGCATATTCATTGGGGAAATCCTGAAAACCCGACTGGATTGCAGCCCTCAAGGAGGGACTTTGAGATCCCTGCGTTAGATGATTCTGTTTTTTATTTGAATGTTTGTATGTCATTTGATGATTATGTTTGTATTTTGTAAATCACTTAGGTATAAGCGGGTTCAAAATTTTTAAAGTAAAAAAAATAAATAAATGATTACCTGTTTTTCAAGCAACACTAAGCAGCATGGTGCAACCAAAGAGATCTGGACACCCTCAACTTCATTAAGACAATATCACACCACTGCAGTGCTTTTTCCACTTTACCTTATCAGGGTTGAATATCTTCATGGTGAGTTGAATAGCAAAGTAGGGTTACCATATGGCTAGGATTACCAGATTTTATGTTGATCAAAAAAATCAGCCAACAGCAACTCACATGGTCTTAATGACCATGTTTTGTGAATCTAGCCCCCAGTTCCAGCATCTCTCTTTTCTCACCCATCCCTTCCCCCAATCCAGCAATGTCCCTTTTCCATCTGTCCCACCCACCCACCTGTCCAGCATCATCTCTTTCTCCATCCAGTTGCATTTGTTCAATATCACCTTCTCTCTCTCCACTCCCCTGCTATATCACCCTTCTCTCTTTCTGCTCTCACCCACCATCACCCCTTCTCTCTCTTTCAAGACTTACTGAGCTATAATCATGGTGTGTGCAACTTGCCACCTGGTGCCCCACATTTTTTACATCCTTTATGGTCAAACCATTTACACAGTCTTTGGTACAGCCTTTCTCTCTTCCCTCTCTGCAGTCCACTATGGTCCCCTTTCTATCTCACCCTTCTCCTTCCAAGCCCAGCATTTCCCCTCCTTTATGTTGGGGTTTTTTTTAAGTTCAACATTTTTTATTGAGTTTTCAACATACAAAAACAGAAAGCAATACACATTCTTGTATCCATGATACACAGTCATCCCTCCAACATAGGATATTAGAGTACCAAGAGAAGAATGTTGAAGGACAAAAGAAGAGGTCCCAGGACAGAACCCTAAGGTACACCGACTGATAGTATAATGGTGGTGAAGGAGGATTTTTCAAAGCATATACTAAAAGTGTGATGAGAAAGGTAAGAAGAAAACCATGAGATAACAGAGCCTGGAAACCTAAGCAAGGACAGCATATCTACAAGTTGCGGTGATCTACAATGTGAATAGCTACACATAGATCAAAGAGGATGAGGATGGGGTAGAGGCCTTTGGATTTGGCCAGGAACAGGTTACTGGAGACTCTAGCAAGGGCAGTTTCCATAGAATGAAGAGGGTGAAAGCCTAATTGAAGTGGGTTGAGAATAGCTTGAGATGAAAGAAAATCAAGACAATGGTGGTGATCAGCACATTCAATGAGAAACCAAGGTGGCAAGGGAGCCCCTTCTGGTGATTCAGACAGGTCGTGACTTGTTTGGGCCGCTGCGGGAGCGGACTGCCGGGCAGGATGGACCTATGGTCTGACCCGGCGGAGGCACTGCTTATGTTCTTTATGTTCTTAAGTAGCTTGGATAAGAAGGGGAGGAGGGATATGGGGCAATAATTGGAAGGGCAGATAGGGTCCAGCGAGAAAGTTTTTTGAGGAGCGACGTAACTATGGCATGTTGAAGGTGTTGGGTACAGTCTCAGAGGACAGCGATAGGTTGAGGACATAGCAGATAGAGGGGAATGTCAGTTGGAGAGATGGTATTCAATAGACAGGTGGAAATGGGATCAGAGGAACAGAGAGTGAGTTTGGAGAAGGAAAGAAAATGTGCAGTATCTTCTTCAGTGATTTCAGAGAAAGAGGAAAAGGCAACAGGGGTTGATGGAAGCTTGGCAGAGCCGACCGGAGGAAGGGGAGTTAGAGGCAATTTGGTTGAGAACTCAGGGTTAACCTTGTGAACCTTGTTGTTGAAGTACTCAGCCATAGTCTGGGGAGAAAGTGAAGGAGGAGTTGGACACTGAGTAGAGAGTTGTGTGTGGCAAAGAGATGTTGAGAGCTGGATCCAAGAGAATTAGTCAAGTGGGTGTAATAGTCTTGTTTTGCAAGCAGAAGGACAGAATGGAAAAAGATCAGTGAAGGGAGAACAGAAGGAAAAGCCTCAAGTTCAGCTGAGTCACAGGCCGGTAAGCCGAACTGCTTGTGAGCCAGCTTGGGGTATAGGGGAGGTAGAACATAGAAACATAGAGCATGACAGCAGAAAAGGGCTGACGGCCTAACAAGTCTGCCCACACAAGAACCCTCCCTCCCTCGAGAATCCATCTATTATGCTTCCCTCCCTCCTTTGAGAATCCATTTATTAAGCATTCCTCTTAAGCGACCCCACCAGTCTGTACCATCGTCCCTTGAAGTCGAGCGTGTTACTGGCCTCGACTACCTGTCGTGGAAGACCATTCCATCGATCAATTACCCTTTCGGTGAAGAAGTATTTCCTGGTGTCCCCATGAAATCTTCCCCCTCTGAGCTTTAGTGGATGCCCTCTTGTCGCCGTGGGACCGGTAAGAAAAAAGATTTCTTTCTCCACTTCAATGCGACCTGTGATGTATTTGAATATTTCTATCATGTCCCCCCTTTCTCTGCGCTCCTCGAGAGAATATAAGCGCAGTCTGCTCAGACGTTCCTCATATGGGAGATCTTTAAGTCCTGAGATCATCCTGGTGGCCATCCGCTGAATCGACTCCATTCTCTTCACATCCTTTTGATAATGTGGCCTCCAAAACTGAACACAGTACTCCAGGTGAGGTCTTACCATGGATCTGTATAATGGCAGTATAACTTCAGGTTTTCGGCTAATAAAGCTCCTTCTGATGCAACCTTTGCTGAAGCTTTCTCCACCTGATTGGCAGCTTTCATATCTTCCCGGATGATTACTCCTAAGTCCCATTCTGCTACAGTTGTTGTTAGGTTTTCACCATTCAGGGTGTATGTTCTGCAAGGATTTCCTCTTCCAAGGTGCATTACCTTACATTTTTTGGCATTAAAATTCAGTTGCCAAATACTGGACCATTGTTCCAGTAAAAGTAGGTCTTTTGTCATAGAGTCGGGTATGGTTGCGCTGCCTGGTTCTGCTGCGTTACATAGTTTAGTGTCATCTGCAAATAATGTAATTTTCCCAAGAAGTCCCTGAGGCAGATCCCTTATAAAGATATTAAATAGTATTGGGCCCAAGACCGAACCCTGTGGTACTCCACTGGTCACTTCCAATGTTTTTGAGGGAATACCGTTTACCATTACCCTTTGAAGCCTGCCACTAAGCCAGTCTTCTACCTATGCAGTCAGTGTTCCTAGGCCCTTTGCGTTCATTTTGTTCAATAACCTTCGGTGTGGGACACTTTCAAAGGCCTTACTGAAGTCCAAATACACTATGTCCAGGGATTTTCCCCCATCCAGTTTCTTTGTTACCCAGTCAAAGAATCAGATTGGATTGACAAGATCTTCCCTTCGTAAAGCCACGTTGGTGTGGATCCCTTAATTTTTCGTCATCCAGAATTGCATCCAATCTGTTTTTTATCAATGTTTCAATGAGTTTACACACTATTGATGTGAGACTCACCGGTCTGTAATTTTCAGCCTCTGACCTGCATCCCTTTTTGTGGAGCGGAATAACGTTGGCACGCCAGCCAGTTGCCACTGTAGCTAGCAAGCAAATAACCGAGATTCCTGATTAGAGGTCTTCACAGGAAAGGGGATCGTGCGAATCCCCTAGATATCCCCTTTCGGTCTATTGGACTCCCACAGGAACCCCTCCCAGGCCCACGGGACTCCCACAGGGAGGTTTACCTTTTCAACTTCAGATTAGACCAGACCAGGTCCCGCACTCTGATAGAAACGTCTATGCTGAGCATGGATCTCTGCACGTAGGCACACAGACTCTGCCTACGTGCTGAGCTCCCTGCCTACGTCACAGAGACTGTTGCTGCTGATTTGTCAGGAGGTGTCACGTGCAGACTAGAGCGGGAAGACAGCCTGCATTTAGTGAGCCACCCAAGCCCCCTGAATGCCCCGATAGCAATGACTGAGAGAGAGACCCGAGGAGACCAGAATTTAGATTCAGCAGCGGCGGTGCGATCAAGGGGATTTTAAAGCAGAAAGGAGGATTTCTTTGGAAGTCAGCATGAGCAGCAGAGAGACTTTAGTCTACACTTCTAAAAAGTAAGTGCACTGAAGTAATGTGGCTTCTGATCTAAGATCTGAGTAATGTGCCCTACTGAACCAAATAACGCACCCTAGTCATCAGTACGCCATTCTACCGAGGATACCAAAAACCCACACAGTTTTGTGTTTTCCCTGTCTGTGTTAATGACGACATGAGAAGTGTCATTGGCATTTCCTATGATTACCTCTTTTTGTAAAATGAAGTATAGGACCTGAATTTAGGTTATATGATGGAGCTGGCATTGGCCGTGTCCAAATCCATTCAGTCCAAATAGCTAGCTGACTGTATAAGTCCCTGTTGCAACCTAGCAAAAAAGTATAAAAGGAAAAAGGTCTACTAAAAATATACAGCTATGGGGGTGGCATTTTTGTAACTCTGGAGTTACTGAACCCACCAGCATGAAACTTGATAATAGTAATTAGTACTTTTTAAACTCACACCCATCTTGTCCTGTCTCTATATATCTTAACTGCACTTGCCCCCTCAGCTACCTATTAAGATGTTTCATTGTACTGTATGAACAGTGTTAGCGTCATATCTACGTTGTTTGAATATTGCAATGTTTGCTTATTACTGTATTTCATTGGTATTCTGCTGACACTATATTATATCTCAGTTATTTGAATGCTCTTCCATGCTTGTTTATTTATTTAATTTTCTATACTGTTCTCCCAGGGGAGCTCAGAGCAGTTTACATGAGTTTATTCCGGTACTCAAGCATTTTTCTCTGTCTGTCCTGCCAGACTCACAACCTGAGGCAATGGGGGGGATTAAGTGTCTTGCCCAGGGTCACAAGGAGCAGCGTGGGTTTGAACCCACAACCCCAGGGTGCTGAGGCTGGAGCTTTAACCACTGCGCCACACTCTCCCCACAGTTTAAGTCATTTGTATTGTTCTACTTCACAAAGAGGGGAATTACTACTAAAAATTCTGCATTCCAAACCGTTGTTCACCAATAACATAACATAACAGATTTCTAGATCCTGGAAAAGTGAAGACTTAGAGGAGACATGATAGAAACTTTCAAGATCCTGAAAGGCATAGATAAGGTAGACAGGGACAGATTCTTCAGACTGTGGGGAACAACAAGTACAAGGGGGCACTCAGAGAAACTAAAAAGGGACAGGTTTAGAACCAATGCCAAGAAGTTCTTCTTCACCCAGAGAGTGGTGGACAAGTGGAACACACTCCCAGAGGTTGTGATAGGGCAGAAGACACTAAGGGATTCAAAGAAGGTTTGGATAAATTCCTGAAGGATAAGGGGATTGAGGGGTACGGACAGAAGTAGTGATAGGTTATAGGATGAGGCAGGGACCACTTGACATGTCATGGACCTGATGGGCCGCCGCGGGTGCGGACTGCTGGGCGCGATGGACCTCTGGTCTGACCCAGTGGAGGCAACTTCTTATGTTAACAAAAAAAATTATGCTATGAGGAAATACAATGTTGATGAGATGAAGATTTAGTTAGTCAGAAATTTAGAAAAGAGAAAAGTCTTCAAGAGTTTTCGATAATGTTTATAAGATATAGATCTAATCAATACTAATGCAGTTGCAGTTATATTAAAAGCAAACGACAAGCATACCAAAACTATGTATTAATAACAATATTATATTTTTTTCATGGTGTGCTCAGTGCTCCAACATAAAAGTCCTGGGTGAATAAGACTAATATGATGAGGAACCATCACCGCACAACCAGAGTTCCTCCTTCAAAACTGGTACTGTTATTATATACCTCAATTGCTTAGTATTGTTACAAAGTATCACTATATCACTCCTCTATAACAACATTACAACGTATCACTCTGTTGTAACGCTATAAAGGCAAAAGCAAAAAAAATCACACTTATGTTGAGGAGGAGTTTCCTCTGGTTGGCGCCGTTATTCTCTTCAACTGGATTATAAAGTCAGCAATACAATATTACTCATGGAGGGACAGAGCGAGATGTTGGTTGGGGCAGGGAATGAGATTTGGAGGAGAGGAAGGACGCAAGAGGCAGAAAGAAAGAAGTATTGGATGCACAGTCAGAAGGAAATGCAACCAGACACTCATGAAATCATCATACAACAAAGGTAGGAAAAATAATTTTATTTTCAATTTAGTGATCAAAATGTGTCAGTTTTGTGAATTTATATCTACTGTCTATATTTTGCTCTATATTTGTCTATTTTTCTATACTGTAGTTGTTACTGATTGCATATTTTAAAGTCATCTGCTTTGACCTCTTTGAAAAAAAAACTCCCAACGAATATAAATGATAATTACGATTTTCTCTGCATACAGTATGCTTTGTGGTTTTTTTAAATTTCATTACAATTAGTACTATTATTATGGGGGTGGGGTCTGTGACCAGCCAGGTATCCTCCCTGCCCTGGTCTCAGATAGGGAAAAAGAAAAGGGAGCAGAAAAGAAAGCCCGGAGAGGAATTTGGAAGGGACAGGTAGTTTCTGAGCCAAATAATGACATTGACCACCGGGGAAGCCCAAGAGGCCCTTGGAACACTGCCAGGGCTGACAAAGCAGGGTGTCGCCCTAAGATATTTAAACCTGTCCCAGAGAACAGTAAGGGAAGCAAGCTAGGGAGGAGGTTTAATCCTTTTCTCCCTAGGGAGTCCTCTCAGCCAAGCTGGAGCAGCAAACCAGTTCCAATGGAGGTGTTGGAGGCGGGTCAGGCTGAGGAACCCATGTTGCCAGGAGAACAGCCCATGGAATTTGAAGAAGGTTTGGCAGAGTTTGCTCCTGAGGTTACTGAAGCCATGCAGGTGGACTTTGCTTCCACCCGCAAACAGTGAGTGGAGTTTGTTGGTGCTGGACTGTGTGGGGGAACATTTTGTTTGCAAGCTAGGGAGTGATTTTGGGGTGAGGTTTTGCTGATATCTTGGGAGGGAATTGTAAAAGTCAGATTAAGGACTTTTGTGTGCAAAACCTGTCACTCCCCTTTTTCCTGGCAGTGAGTGAAACTGGCCAGAGGCTTGGAGGAACTTTGAAACACTTGTGCTTTGGGATAAGTGACTTGAACTGTTTTTTTTTTTTTTTGTTTTGTTTTTTGAAACTGCCTGCTGTGGAGCAGTCAGTGCTAGGCCTGAGTTGGGCTGAAACCATCAGACACAGCTGTGGTTACAACATTGCTGGATGCAAGGCAAGAACTTTATTGTATTCTGGTTTTTGCTTGCTTGGATTGCTATTTTTTTCTTTGTGCTGCTGTATAGAACATTCTGACAAGCTTAGCAGCTATTTTGAAAAGACTACTTGCCTGGATACAAAAAGGAATAAAAGGATATTATTTATTTGAATAATTGTAGTGACTTTCTTTTGGTGTTGATTCCGGTTTGGAATCCGGTCCTGCAGGGTGGTTCCATTTCGGGCCACACGTCCAAGTGCTATATTGGGGTTTCCACTGTAGGAGCTATAGTTCTGCACTACAGTGGGCCACATAGTTTGGTATCAGGAGTGGGATATAGCGCCTCCTGCAGGACACTTGGAAAAGTACAATTGAAGGAAAAAAAAAAAAAAAAAGTTTTGTTCTGGACTTTATTTTTTCTTGTTGTTTTTTTTTTTGCTGTGTTTGAAAATGCATAGCTGAATTGTTCCTGAGGAATAATTAATTGTTGATTGGTTCCTGAGCACCGGTGCGACTGAGTCTGTAATTTATCCGGTGGGAGGAGTCTGTTTGGAATCAGAACCGGAAGGACGTCAGCTCAGCAAAGGGCAGCATTCCTGTTGCAGCCAAGGTGCGAGTAGGAGCGGTGTTCCAGACCCGAGGGAGGACCGAACTGAGGCCAATTCCAGATCGGAGTGCCAGAGCCCGTTCCCGTGGACCCGAGTTTCCCAGAGAGGCAAGCCGTGCGGAGAGAACGACTGGAGGCCAAGGAGGCCTAATACCCAAAGGCGCAGACTCTCCAGTACTGTTGGTAAGAGTACCTAGACTGGGGAGGCTAATAGGGGGAGGAACACTATTTCCAAGCAGCCACACTTGGGTTCCCTCTCTTGTTTATTTTGTTTTCTAGGTTTTGCTATGGAGCAGGCCCAGATTTTGGCAGCGCTAGCTGGAGAGCGACAAAGGCAGGCTGAGGAACTGAAAGGCATCCTAAGGACCAGCGAGGAGCGTTGGCAAGCCAGCCAGGACACCATGTTGCGCCAACATGGAGAACTAATGATAACAATGCAGGAACAGTCAAAGATATTTGCACAGATTCTACAACAGACAGCTACACAACCGCTCCATATGGAGAGGCCGACTATTGTATCTCAGACTCCGGTAGGCTTGACTCCTTTAACTAATGTGAACTTGTGCAAGATTGCGCCCGGAGATGCTCCGGACGATTTCCTATGCTCGTTTGAGCGAATAGCAGTAGCTGCAGGATGGCCCCAGGAACAGTGGGTCTTTAGGTTGTTGCCCTGTTTGGCTGGGGAATCCCTAGCCGCCTTCCAAACCCTAGGTCCTGAATATGCTAGCAACTACCCTGCTGTAAAAGCCCATATTTTAGATTACTTAGGGTTTACCAGCGAGCATTATAGGCAGAAGTTTAGGGCCACCCAGATGCTCCATTCAGAAAGGCCTAAAGCATTGCTCCAGCGCATCACCAAGTTGGCAGAAAAGTGGCTACAGCCTTTTCTGAATGATGCAAGGGCACTATTTACTGAAGTAGTGAAAGAACAATTGTTAGAGGCTGTCCCTAAAAATATTAGATCTTGGATAAAAAAACAAAACTGTAAAACGCTGGGACAGGTGCTGGAAGTAGCGGAGGCCTACCTGGACTCACAAGAATTCATAGGAGAAGGCCCAAATATAGGACAAGCACACCCATTTAGGCAGAATCCAGTAGAAATGAATAAAGGCTGGAATAAGAAAATCCCATTTAAGGATTCACCATCCCCTACACCTAAAACTAACATGCAGGGAAATGGGAGGAAATGCTATAGGTGTGGTAGGTCGGGACATTTGCAAAAGTTCTGCACTACAGTGGGCCACAGGTCATAGAAACATAGAAGATGACGGCAGAAAAGGGCTACAGCCCATCAAGTCTGCCCACTCTGCTTACTCACCCCCTGTCTATGCCCTAATGACCCAGTTTCCTTATCTTGACCCTCGTAGGGATCCCACATGGGTATCCCATTTATTTTTAAAGTCTGGCACGCTGTCTGCCTCGATCACCTGCACTGGAAGCTTGTTCCAATGATCAACCACTCTCTCTGTGAAGAAATACTTTCTGGTGTCGCCATGAAATTTTCCGTCCCTGAGTTTGAGTGGGTGCCCTCTTGTGGCCGAGGGTCCCTTGAGAAAGAAAATATCATCTTCCACTTCGACACGTCCCATGAGGTATTTAAATGTTTCGATCATGTCTCCCCTCTCCCTACGTTCCTCGAGAGTGTAGAGCTGCAATTTGTTCAGTCTCTCTTCGTACGAGAGACCCTTGAGCCCCGAAATCATCCTGGTGGCCTTCTGCTGAACCGATTCAATTCTGCGCACATCTTTACTGTAATGTGGCCTCCAGAATTGCACACAGTACTCCAGATGAGGTCTCACCATGGCCCTGTACAACGGCATTATGACTTCAGACTTTCGGCTGATGAAACTTCTACTGATACAACCCAATATCTGCCTTGCCTTAGATGAAGCCTTCTCCACTTGATTGGCAGTTTTCATGTCTGCACTGATGATTACTCCTAAATCTCGTTCTGCTGAAGTCCTAGTTAAAGTTTCTCCGTTCAAGAAGTACGTCCTGCATGGATTTCCGCTTCTGAGTTGCATGACCTTACATTTCTTAGCATTGAAGCCTAGCTGCCAGGTTGAGAACCAACTGCGCCATATAATTCTGTAAACTGCATTCACTTACTATATTACATAGTTTGGCATCATCGGCAAATAGTGTTATTTTACCTTGAAGCCCTTGAGTTAGATCCCCTATGAATATGTTGAAAAGGAGTGGACCCAGGACCGAGCCCTGCGTCACTCCACTGGTCACCTCCAATGTTTTAGAGAGGGTACCATTAACCACCACCCTCTGAAGTCTGCCACTTAGCCAATCATTGACCCATGCAGTTAGTGTCTCTCCTAACCCCATCGATTCCATTTTGCTTAGCAGCCAGCGGTGTGGGACACTGTCAAAAGCTTTACAGAAGTCCAGGTACACGACGTCCAAAGACTCTCCCAAGTCCAACTTTCTTGTTATCCAGTCAAAGAAGCTGATGAGATTGGATTGGCAGGACCTACCCTTGGTGAATCCATGCTGACTGGGATCCCGAAGATTCCCTTCATTCAAGATTGTGTCCAATTTGCTTTTAATTAGTGTTTCCATGAGTTTGCATACTATTGATGTGAGACTCACCGGTCTATAATTTGCAGCCTCTGCCCTGTAACCCTTTTAATGCAGAGGAACGACATTAGCTAATTTCCAGTCCAGGGGAACTTTCCCCTTACTTAGGGAGAGATTGAATAGCTCAGCCAATGGTTTCGCCAGGACATCGCTCAATTCTCTGAGCACTCTTGGGTGCAAATTGTCTAGTCCCATGGCTTTGTTCACCTTGAGTCTTGCCAGTTCACTGTAAACTTCACCTGGTGTGAACTCAAAATTCTGAAACGGGTCTTCTGTGCTTTGTGTTGCCTTCAACTGCGGACCGTGTCCCGGTGCCTCACAGGTGAAGACTGAGCAGAAGTATTCATTCAGTAGTTCGGCTTTATCGGAATCTGCTTCCACGTAACTTCCGTCCGGTCTTCTAAGGCGTACTATCCCGCCTGTGTTCCTTTTTCTGTCACTAATATACCTGAAGAAGGATTTGTCCCCCTTTTTAATGTTTTTTGCCAGAATTTCTTCCACTCAAAGTTTTGCCTCCCTAACTGCCATTTTGACCGCTGTAGACCTGGTCCTATATTCTACCTTTGCCTCTCTTTTCTCCGTGCGCTTGTAGGAGAGAAACGCTTTTTTCTTCTCCTTAATGAGGTGCGAGATCTCTGCAGTGAACCATTGGGGTTTATTGTTTCTTTGTCATTTATTTACTGATTTTATGAAGCGGCTAGTTGCTTCATGTATGGTTGATTTCAGTGTTAACCACTTAGCTTCTACATCATTGGTCTCCGCTTGGTCCTGCAGCGTCCGATGGACGAAATCTTCCATGCGTGCGAAGTCAGTGCCCTGGAAATTGAGTACCTTTGTTTTCGTGTTTGATCTAGGGAAGCCTTTCCTAAGGTTGAACCATACTATGTTGTGGTCGCTGGAGGCTAGCGTATCTCCTACTGAGACCTCTGAGACGCTTTCCCTGTTGGTGAGTACCAGGTCGAGGATCGCCTGGGCCCTAGTGGGCTCCGTTACCATTTGTTTGAGACGTGCTCCCTTTATGGAGGTTAAGAGCCTCCTGCTACCACTGGTTGTCGCTGAAAATGAGTTCCAGTCTGCATCAGGCATATTGAAGTCCCCTAGCAGTACAGCTTCTCCTCGTAGAGTGATATTCTCTATGTCTTCAATTAATTCTGCGTCCATGTCTTCCAGTTGTCTTGGGGGTCTGTATACCACACCTAGATACAGGCATTTTTCTCTGCCTCTTGCCAGGTTTACCCAGAGGGACTCCCCGGTGTACTTGACATCTGTGATCCTGGTGGTTTTGATGTCATCTTTAATGTATAGAGCTACCCCTCCTCCTAACCTGCCCTCTCTGTCCTGACGAAGTAGATTGTAGCCCGGTATAGCCATATCCCACCCATGTGAGTCCGTGAACCAAATTTCAGATATGGCCACCACATCTAGGTTGGCATTCCTTATTTCAGCCTCCAATTCTAGAATTTTGTTACCTAAACTGTGTGCATTGACATACATGGCCCTCCATATCTTGTGTTTGCTAAGTCCCTGTGAGGCGTATCCTACCTGAGTCGGTGTGACTCCTAAAGAACTGTTTGCAATGTGGGTACTTACCTTGGACATGGAAACGGAGTTTCGACTCACCTCATCAGGATAATTCCTTTCTGCACTAATATGTGAATGGGTACCCTCCCCCAACTTACCTAGTTTAAAGCCCTGTGAAGCAGGCGGGCTAGTCGGTGTCCGAAGACGTTCTTACCCCTACTGGTCAGATGGAGTCCGTCTGGTCCCTGAAGTCCTTGTAGCGCTTCCCCATGGTTTAGGAATCCGAAGTTCATATCCCGGCACCATCCCTGTAGCCACTCGTTCGTCCTCAGGATACATTCATCTCTGGCTCTTCCCTTGCCTCTAACTGGGAGGATCAATGAGAAAACCACCTGCGCTCCTGTCCACTTCAGCCTCTCACCCAGTGCTCCAAAGTCTCTGGTGATGGTCTCCAGTGTGTTCCTGGCAGTGTCGTTGGTTCCTATGTGGACAAGAAGCATAGGAAAGTGGTCTCGGGGCGTGAGTAGTCTATCCAGACTGGCAGTGACATCTCGTATCCTGGCTCCAGGCAGACAGCAGACCTCCCTAGATTGCATATCCGGTCTGCAAATTGGTCCCTCGGTGCCCCTCAGCATGGAATCCCCGATGACTATTACTCTGCGCTTCTTTGGGGGGAGCCGGTCAGTTGTCCCTGGAGATGGAGCTGTGTGTTGGGCCTGCTCCTGTTCCTCATCGGCAGTTCCTTCCTGAAGAATCTGGAATCTGTTCCGCAGGGTGAGTTGAGGGGTTGATGTATAGCTGCCCTGTTTGTAAGAAGAAGGAGAAGATGAAGAGATTGAAAAAGGGGGGGAGGGTCTCCTATGTTTGCCCGTAGAGGAGGTCACCAGCTGCCAGGAGTCAGTGCCGCTAGCCATTTCCTGTATCCCAATTGTTGGTTTCAAAGCTGATGATTTGGGCGTCTCGAGGATAGACTTGTCATGGGCCTGCTCGGTGATTTGGGACAGCTCCTGGACGACTCCGTCGATGTAGGCCTCGTCCTCTCGGATGCTTCTCAGGCATATCACCTCCTCCCTGAGGCTCCTTAGTTCCTGCATGAGATCTCCATCCAGCTGCACGGCCTCCTCAGTCTGTGTAGAGACTGTAGTGTAGCGCTGGGGGATGGTCTCGGTCTGCACAGAGACCTCTGTCCACCGTCCTGGGTCCTCCTCCTTCTGCAGGCAGTCCGTGGTCGCTTCCTGGATCCCCATAGCGACTGGAATACTGGTCTTGATTGTAGACTTTGCGCTTCTTGTCCTCCCTGCCATTGCCGAGTTGTAATTGAGGTCTGCCTGTTAGTAAGGTAGAGAATTAGGAAAATTAGAAAAATCTGTCTGTGAGCAGGTGTGAGATTTTGAAAGATTAGGGTGTCTGAGAGTTGGAAGATTGGGGTATCTAGTGCTTGAAAGATAAGGGTGTCTGAGAGACTGAGAGTTTGAGATGTCTGAGAGGGTTGCTGTCTGTGAGTTAGTATGAGAGCCTGTACGATTAGGGTGAAGGGATAGTGTGTTTGAGAGGTCCGCTTGTTGCGGAGCTTGGGTGGGGGGTACTTGGTTGATATATGTTAGACTTAGGGGGTACTTGGTTTCAAGAAGTTGAGAAACACTGCATTATATAACTTGTAGCACTGATGTCAATGGACAGGACCAGGCATTACAAATCCCACACTGTTTTGGGATGTAAATTCAAAACCAGGACTGGCCAAAGTCTCCAAGCTGAATTTGGGTAACTTGGGATGTTTGGATTTGGACAGGTTCCTGGAAGAAAAGTCCATAAACATTATTAAGGTAGACCTGGAGGAAAGCCACTACTTTTCCCTGGAGTTAAGCAGCATGGAATCTTGCTCCTTTTTGGAAATCTTCCAGGTACTTGCAATCTGCATTGGCTACTGTTGGAAATAGTCTTGCCAACTGGATCAAGATTCACCTGGCAGTATTGACAAGGACTTGTAGTTCTGATTTCCCCATTATATTCCCTAAGAAAATCAATACTACAAGACCCTACATGCAATGTGGTAAACCCAGGACTGAATCAACCCTGTTGGGTGAATCTGAATCCAGTTGGCAACCTTAGTTAGAAACAGGATACTGTGCTTGATGGAACTTTGGTCACTCTGACGCATAATGGCAGTTCTTACGTACTCATGTTGTTATGCATGTCAGGGAGCAGCAGATTTCTTGGTTATTCCACAAGTGAGATCAGTGACTAGCCGTTCAGGTTCAAAGCTAGTCGCACAAGTTTTGAGTTAATCCAATAAAATGGTATCACCTGAAAATGTTTTGTTGTTTCTACATATTAGTGTAGAACTGTGGTTTTCAAATCTGTCATGGAGAAGCACTAACCATGCACATTTTCAGGATATCCATAATGAATATATATATAAACAAAATGCCCAAAGAAGAGTTATGTTTCACACTGCTTCTTATGCTTATAAATAATTAATTATATTACATTATGATTTCTGTTCCGCCATTACCTTGCAGTTCAAGGCGGATTACAAAAGACGATATCTGGCAATTTCCAGGAGAGATAAAGAGTAGATCAGGTTGCTTCGGGGAAATGGGGAGGTGCTTGCGATATTAAGTCGATTTCAGGAATTTCTTGAAAAATAGAGTCTTTATTTCTTTTCTGAACGTTTTGTAGTCTGGGGTCGTTATCAGTAGATTGGAGATTTGGTTGTTTAGTTTTGCTGCTTTTTGGCTAGGAGGCCATCCTACAGTTTTTTGCATTTAACTTCATTGATTGGAGGGTGTGTAAATGGAGTGTGGGTTTTCCTATGTCTAGTTGAGGTAGTTTGGATGAGGCGGTTGTTCAGGTAGCACCATCAAAACCTTTAAAACATATTATAACATTGTTTCATACTAAGCATACACACAATTATTCTCCCAAACAGTGAAGCCCCCCCCCCCCTCCAATCTATCCAACATATAGGGCTCCTTTTACGGTTCATAGACAAAATCGCGCGCAGACAACTGAGCGCAAGGTTGACGGCATGCCGAAGAAAAACACTATTTTAAAGGGTTCCGACGGGGGGTGTTGGTGGGGAACCCCCTTATTTTACTTAACAGACATCGCGCTGGCGTTGGGGGAGTTTGGGGGGTTGTAACCCCCCTCATTATACTTGAAACTGAACTTTTTGCCTGTTTTTTAGGGAAAAAGTTCAGTTTTAAGTATAATGTGGGGGGGTTACAACCCCCCAAACCCCCCCACAATGCCAGCGCAATGTCTGTTAAGTAAAGTGGGGGGTTCCCCCCCTGTCTGAGCCCTTTAAAATAGTGCTTTTCTTCGGCGCGCCATTAAACCTTGCACTCAGTTGTCGGTGCGCCGTTGTCTCGCGCGATTTAGTCCTGTCACCCCTTTTACAAAGGCGCACTAGCGGTTTTAATGTGCGCTTAGTGCACGCTAAAATGCCATGCACGCTAGCCGCTACCTTCTCCTTTTAAGCAGGTGGTAGTTTTTCGGCTAGCGCGTGCTATAGCATGCACTAATCTTGTGTGTGTGCTAAAACCGTTAGCGCACCTTAGTAATAGTTACAATTCATGAAAAGTTCATCCTTTCAATAAAACACTGATTCAGTGCCTAATCTTATCTGTATCAGTTCTCAATTATCTTCTGCACGCCATTGTCTACTGGATTTGCCTCTACTTTCATTCAATCAAACTTGATCTTTGCAAACATTTTAGCTTGACACAGGTCTGTGTTTCACCCTAAGGCGTCATCAGGAGCTTAAGACTGAAACCGGCTCCACTTCATCACAGTTTCTACAATATACAATTCCAAAATTATCTTCACCCATAAACTTTACAAGATACTCTAAATAAAATTAAATCTATAATAAACCTTTAACCCCAATCATATAACATCATATATTGTTTGCTGGCCTCAACCAGGACTGAGAACTCCAAATCAGTATCTTGTTCCAGCACAAATGCTGGAGAAATTCAACTGCTTGTCATTACCTCACTTCCTCCTTCCTGTTATATCCCCTACACACCTGTCCTTGATTAAAGCAAATGCCATTCAACCCTTCTTTATTCAACCCAAAGGGTTCTACCGTACCCCAGGAGTGGATTAATTTTGGCTCTTTCCTTAACAGAATCTCAAATACATTCCCACCTCTGGTCAATTGAACAGTGATTAAAACCACAAACCTCAAATCTTTCACTGTATGCTCTAACTCAGTGGTTCCCAAACCTGTCCTGCGGGACCCCCAGCCAGTCAGGTTTTCAAGATATCCCTAATGAATATGCATGAGAGAGATTTGCATATAATGGAAGTGACAGGTATGCAAATCTCTCTCATGCATATTCATTAGGGATATCTTAAAAACCTGACTGGCTGGGGGTCCCCCAGGACAGGTTTGGGAACCACTGCTCTAACTGAACACATTGAGCCACCACTGATAGATCAGTTTTCTGTAGTCTCAGGTTGTTTACATGTTGCGCCATTCACTGTTTAACTTTTCTCTTAGTTTGACCTAGATACCAAAGTCCACATGGACATTGTATACCATATACAACCTGACTTGTATTACAATCTGTCCGGTCCCGCAAATAAAAAAAACTTTATCACTATTCGGAATGTTCACTCTGTCCACCTCTAATGCATAACAACAATACACACACCCTTGCATTTATAATGCCCTCCCCCATTCTCACTCCTGTCACTACAATTATTAACCAGCAACTCACGGAGATTACGTTCTCGGGTATAGGCAAACCTTGGCATCTCCTGGAGACCCTCATGGAGTACCAGGAAATGCCAATGTTGCCCTTATCACCTGTGTCAGCTGGCAGGACTGCGCAGAATATTACACTTCCTCCAAAGTATACATATTTATTACAGTATTACAGATATCCTGAGAATCTGAGTGACTGGTACTCCTCCAGAACAGGTTTGAGAACCATTGGTTACCTGGAAGTAATGCAGCTGGTCATCAAAGTCAAGAATTTTTAATGCCCTGCTGGTTCAAGAGCTCTGGAGCAGCAGGGAGACAAACAGCTTGACTAATTACCACTTACTCTGAAGTAGCATAATTAACAGCACAGGGTGCTGTTGCTCATCAGACAGCTCCACCATGATTCTTACTTATTTTTTTTTTCTTTATGTCTAGGATAATGAAATAATGGCAATTTATTTTAAGTACCGTTATCTCTCAGGCTTGCTAAAGTACCCATCCACCTTGGTGGCCCAGGGTAAGGGACATATTCCCCTACCCCTGCACTCCCACTCCATCTCAAACTATCCCCTCCTTTTATGAAGGTGCATTAGGCTTTTTTTTATCGCCGTCATAAGAACATAAGAACATAAGCAATGCCTCTGCTGGGTCAGACCTGAGGTCCATCATGCCCAGCAGTCCGCTCACGCGGCGGCCCAACAGGTCCAGGACCTGTGCAGTAATCCTCTATTTATACCCCTCTATCCCCTTTTCCAGCAGGAAATTGTCCAATCCTTTCTTAAACCCCTGTACTGTACCCTGCCCTATTACTCCCTCTGGAAGCGCATTCCAGGTATCCACCACTCGTTGGGTAAAGAAGAACTTCCTAGCATTCGTTTTAAATCTGTCCCCTTTCAACTTTTCCAAGTGTCCTCTTGTTCTTTTATTTTTCGAAAGTTTGAAGAATCTGTCCTTCTCTACTCTCTCTATGCCCTTCATGATCTTATAAGTCTCTATCATATCCCCTCTAAGTCTCCTCTTCTCCAGGGAAAAGAGACCCAGTTTCTCCAATCTCTCAGCGTATGAGAGGTTTTCCATCCCTTTTATCAAGCGTGTCGCTCTCCTCTGAACCCTCTCGAGTAACGCCATATCCTTCCTAAGGTACGGGGACCAATATTGGACACAGTATTCCAGATGCGGGCGCACCATCACCCGATACAATGGCAGGATAACTTCTTTTGTCCTTGTTGTAATACCCTTCTTGATTATGCCTAGCATTCTATTTGCTTTTTTAGCGGCTGTTGCACACTGTGCCGTCGGCTTCATTGTCATGTCCACCATTACCCCCAAGTCCCTTTCTTGGTTGCTCTCATTCAATAATATCCCTCCCATCGTATAGTTGTACCTCGGGTTTCTGATTCCAACATGCAATACTTTACATTTCTCAACGTTGAACTTCATCTGCCATCTCGCCGCCCATTCCCCCAATTTGTTCAAGTCCCTTTGCAATTCTTCGCATTCCTCTTTAGTCCCAGCTCCACTAAATAGTTTTGTATCGTCCGCAAATTTTATTATCTCACACTTCGTGCCTGTTTCTAGATCATTTATGAATATATTAAATAGCAGCGGCCTGAGCACTGAGCCCTGCGGAACACCACTCGTGACCCCCATCCAGTCTGAGTAGTGGCCCTTCACCCCTACCCTCTGTTTCCTACCCGCCAACCAGTTTCTGATCCATCTATGTACGTCTCCGTCCACTCCATGGTTCTTCAGTTTCCGGAGTAGACGTTCGTGAGGCACCTTGTCAAAGGCTTTTTGGAAATCAAGGTATATGATGTCTATGGGGTCTCCTCTGTCCATCCGTTTGTTAATTCCTTCAAAGAAGTGCAATAAGTTCGTTAGGCACGTTCTCCCCCTGCAGAAACCATGTTGGGTTGTTTTCAAAAGTTCGTTTCTTTCTAGATGTTCATCGATGTGTTCTTTAATCAGTGCTTCTGCCAGTTTCCCCGGAACCGAGGTCAAACTCACTGGTCTGTAGTTTCCCGGGTCACCTCTTGATCCCTTTTTAAAGATGGGCGTGACATTGGCTATCTTCCAATCCTCCGGGATCATGCCTGTTTTCAAGGATAGGTTGCAAATTTGCTGCAGTAGTTCCGCTATCTCCTCCTTTAATTCCTTCAGAACCCTGGGATGGATTCCGTCCGGACCCGGGGATTTGTCAGTTTTAAGTTTTTCTATCTGCCTGTGTACATCATCAAGGCTCACTTCCATGGATGTTAATTTTTCTGCTTGATTTCCATTGAAGATTTGTTCAGGTTCCGGTATGTTGGTTGTGTCTTCGTTTGTAAATACAGACGAGAAGAACATGTTGAGTCTTTCTGCGACTTCTTTCTCCTCCTTCACCGCTCCCTTCCTGTCACCTTCGTCCAGCGGTCCCACCTCCTCCCTAGCTGGCTGTTTCCCTTTAACATATCTGAAGAACGGTTTGAAATTTCGTGCCTCCCTGGCTAGCCTCTCTTCATACTCTCTTTTGGCTTTTCGAACCACATGGTGACATTCTTTTTGATACTTCCTGTGCTCCTTCTGGTTCCCTTCAGTTTTGTCCTTTTTCCATTCCCTGAATGAATTTTTCTTATTGCCTATCGCTTCCTTCACTATTTTAGTCATCCATACTGGGTCTTTTGTTCGACCCTTTTTGCACCCCTTTCTGAATCTGGGGATGTGCAGATTTTGTGCCTCGCTCACTGTGTCTTTGAAAAAAGACCAGGCATGTTCTACTGTTTGCCATTTTTTGGAAGTGTTCCTAAGTTTCTTCCTTACCATTTCCCTCATTGCTTCATAGTTTCCTTTCCTGAAGTTGAAAGATGTCGCTATGGTTCTCTTTCCGTTCGGTATGCCTACTTCAACCTTGAACTTGATCATATTATGATCACTGTTTCCCAACGGTCCCACTACTTCCACTTCCTTTGCAGGTCCCCTGAGTCCATTTAGGATTAAATCCAGAGTGGCATTTCCTCTCGTCGGTTCTCTAACAAGCTGCTCCATGAAGCAATCTTGTATAGCCTCCAGGAATTCTGTCTCCCTAGCGCATCTTGAGCTTCCAAGACTCCAGTCTATCCCAGGATAGTTGAAGTCTCCCATAACAACTGTGTAACCGCTTTTGCATTCTCGCTTCATCTCGGCATCCATTTCTGTATCGCTATCTCCGGTTTGCCCGGGTGGACGATAGTATAGGCCCATCTTTATTTCATGCCCTTTCCTACCCGGTATTTTAATCCATAGCGATTCCAGTTTGTTGATCATCTCCGCTGTGTCCAATCTTGTCGATTGTATGCTTTCTTTTATGTATAGGGCTATTCCTCCTCCTTTCTGACCTGACCTATCCCGGCGATAGAGCTTGTACCCCGGCAGTGCTGTATCCCATTTGTTTTCCTCATTCCACCACGTTTCAGAGATTCCAATGATGTCTATGTCCTCTGCATTGGCCATGGCTTCTAGCTCCCCCATTTTGTTTCTTAAACTCCTTGCATTAGTATATATGCAGTTTAGATCCTGGCATTTTGTTGTCTTCATTTCTTTTCCCTGTGCTTCAGTCTTTGGTGTCTTCTCTTTTGCTACAATCTTTCTAACCTCCTCTTCTGGGTTAGTTGACTCCTGTAATTTGTCTCTTGTTTCTTCCCTGCCTTTTTTCCCCTCAGTATCTTCACGGGATACCTTCTTCCGAATCATCGACGCTAGGTCGACTGTCGGCTTTCCCCTTTCTCTTAGTTTAAAGCCTGTTCTATTCCTCTCTTGACATTGTTTGCTAGAAGTCTTGTTCCCGCTGCGCTCAGGTGCAGTCCATCTCTCCTGTAGAGCTTGCTCTTGCCCCAGAACGTTGTCCAGTTTCTCACGAAGAGGAATCCTTCTTCCTCACACCATCTCCTCATCCACGCATTTATTGTCTGTGGTGGTATTAGCTCTGACGCTCGTAGAAATTCTATGAGCGTTTGAGCTAATACTGCCGTGGCTGGCAATAAAAACAAAAAACTAATGCGGCTTTGTAAAAGGAGCCCTATATTATTAAAAGTGAGTTCCCTGAAGCTTTGCTCTTAAATTTACAAAATCTCACTCCCACCCCTTCCCCAGAGGTATTATCTCCCCTAGAATAATGCTGACCCACTTCAAAATTTTTAACATGTTTTGGGCAGGATTTCTTATGCATTAAGCTACATTGTCTGCAAATACCATGCATTAATTGGGCAAAACCAAGATTCTACATTTGTATTTAAAGCAATAGGAAATGAGAAGACTTACCCTAAGATCATAAGTCACAGCTTCCTTTAGCATTCAGCCTTCTACTCTGCCCACTAGATTAATCCTCTCCAGTTGGCCTCTACAGAGAATTGTCATTTAAATGTTTAATGTACACAGCGCTGCGTACGTCTGGCAGCGTTATAGAATTGATAAGTAGTAGTATTTAGTAACAAAATTACAATAATTTCATACTGCAGCAGTCACCAAAAAAAAAAGAAAAGAAAATAATTTAAAAACTATTACTTTTAGGATTAGTTTGCTATTAAGGCTTATAATTTTCTACTAAAAATGCTTTTTATTAAATACACATTGGTGAAATATGTCCCCCCTTTAGCTATTATATTCAATATATGATAGCAGATAAGGAATGTAAGGTCCATGTAGTCTGCCCAATGTACTTCCTTTGCAACATTTCGCAATCTGCACTATACTGCAGTCTTTCCTTTTAATATTTCACAACAAAAGTTACTCTGAGCTTCTCCCATTGCTTCTTCAATTTTGTTATCACTTTGACCTCCAACACCTCCGTTGTGAGGCTGTTAGATGCCTTGCTTCCCTCCACAACAAAATGCATCTCAGAGAGGGAGAAACAGAGAGATCAGGAAGGAAACACAAGTTCCTTGGATTAATCAGGATTCTTCAAGGTTAAATTTCACCAAAATTGCTGTACTGAAAGACAGCAGTGTAAATTTACAATCACTGCTATGCAATGGCAGGGGAGACAAATTAATAAGGCCCTTTGCTTTTTGGATTCTTTTAATTCATTTAATTTTGGTTCAGATAAATGAAAACAATGTAAATGTGTATCCCTACTAAAGCACATTCAGGACCCTATCTACTGAGATTCCGTGGCCACAGTAAAGGCCACAAAATTCAGTTTTTATGCTTGATTTCTATGTATACTTCTCCCTCCATATTCATGGGGGTTAGGGGCACTAGATTATTCCTCTCCAGATGGCCTCTACAGAGAATTGTCATTTAAATGTTTAACAGACAGTGCTGCATACGTCTGGATTTTCACCCGGTCGACATTGTATATCTGGATTTTCAGAAGGTTCCACATGAATGACTACTTCAGAAAATTGTGAGCCATGGAATCGAGGGTGAAATACTCACGTGGATTAAAAACTGGCTGGAGAATAGGAAACAGAGAATGGGGGTAAATGGACAATACTCGGACTGGAAAAGCGTCACCAGTGGGGTGCCGCAGGGCTCAGTGCTTGGACCCGTGCTCTTCAACATCTTTATAAACGATCTGGACATTGGTATGACGAGTGAGGTGATTAAATTTGCAGATAATACGAAGTTATTCAGAGATGTGAAGACACAGGGGGATTGCGAAGATCTGCAACATGACATAATCAAGCTCGAGAAATGGGCAGCGACATGGCAAATGAGGTTCAACATGGATAAGTGTAAAGTAATGCATGTCGGTAACAAAAATATACATGAATACAGGATGTTCGGGGCGGTACTTGGAGAGACCTCCCAGGAAAGGGACTTGGGAGTTCTGATCGACAAGTCAATGAAGTCATCTGTGTGATGTGCGGCGACAGCGAAAAGGGCGAACAGAATGCTAGGAATGATTAAGAAGGGAATCACAAACAGATCGGAGAAGGTTATTATGCCACTGTACCGGGACATGGTGCAGTACTGCGTCCAGCACTGGTCACCTTACATGAAAAAGGACACGGTACTACTCAAAAGGGTCCAGAGAAGAGTGACTAAAATGGTTAAGGGGCTGGAGGAGTTGCCATACAGTGAGAGATTAGAGAAACTGAGCCTCTTCTCCCTTGAAAAGAGGAGACTGAGAGGGGACATGATCGAAACATTCAAAATACTGAACGGAATAGACTTAGTAGATAAAGACAAGTTGTTCACCCTCTCCAAGGTAGGGAGAACGAGAGAGCACTCTCTAAAGTTAAAAGGGAATTGTTTCCGTACAAACATAAGGAAGTTCTTCTTCACCCAGAGAGTGGTAGAAAACTGGAACGCTCTTCCAGAGCCTGTTATAGGGGAAAACACCCTCCAGGGATTCAAGATAAAGTTGGACAAATTCCTGCTAAACCGGAACGTATGCAGGTGAGGCTGGACTCATTTAGAGCACTGGTCTTTGACCAAAGGGCTGCCGCGTGAGCGGACTGCTGGGCACGATGGACCACTGGTCTGACTCAGTAGCGGCAATTCTTATGTTCTTATGTTCAAAGCTGGCCTGTGAATACCGAAAAAGCACAAATAACCTTTTGCTTTCATATTCGTGGGGTTTGGGGGTATATCGCTCGTGAATACCATGAATTCATGAATAATAAACCTTCCCTTCATATTCATGAGCATAGATTGATTTAAAAAAACAAGTTCTTGCAGTTCTTGCAATGCACTGTATACTTTAGCAGTACAGTTCAAATACTGTATTATAGACCTGACCACATACAAGCATATACTGTGCTGTAATCCCATTAAATCATGGTTCATATACAGTATTCATATAAAGTACTGTAATTCTTAATAATGTTAAACACTGTAACATATATTGATCACTTATTCAGATGGTGTCTTCATCCTTGTCATCCTGTACATGTTCCGCATGCAGTGCAAGAGGAGGAGGAGACGAAGAGGCTAAGCGAGCACCAGGTGCCTCCTCAGGCAGTGGAAGTGGATCTTCGGCATCTTCATCCTCATCATCCTGTACATGTTCAGTGTGCAGTGCAGGAAGAGATGAAGGGGAAGCCTCCTCATGAGTGGCTGATGTGGAAGAGGTGGATGGAAAGGCAGGATCTCGGTATCTTCTAAATACATTGTGATTTCAGTCTGGTTCTTCTGCTTCTTCATTTCTTTACATATATTCATGTATGTAGACATTGCTGCTTCTGCTAACTCCTTCACCTTCAAGGCACGTACCATGGATGGGTTAAAGTCATAAAAAAGTCCTTGACAGCATTGAACCTACTTAAACCCTCTGCAATATTGTCCAATGTAAACTTGTCTTCTAGCACTTCTTCTTCTTTATCTCCATCCTCTTCTTCATCTGGTATTGCTTCTCCTTCGGGAACAGATTATTTAGGTTATCTTCTGTTAATAGACACCAGAGCTGATGAATTAAGCCTTGAATATCCCCCAGATCCATTTCTTTTATACCTTCCCCACCCATCTTCTTTGCCATGTCCACAATGTCTTCCATAATTCTTGGACTGGCTCTTCTTCATGCACCAAGGAATTCCCTTCCTTCTTATTTGCATTCTAGTTTTCTCCTGGGATCCCTCCTGGGGGGTGGGGTAGCTGGGGGTGTCGGATCAGATGCAGCCCTTCCTAGAGTCAGAATTGCAGGATTCTGGTAGATCGTGACACATCCTGGCATATCCTGTGCTTTTGATAGGGAAAGAGTGTATGGAATGGATGTTCCCTGCCTTATAGATGGTTGAGGGTTCTGAAACCAGATAGATGCTGCCCTTCCTGGGGTCTGAATTGCAATATCCTGGTACGGAATATTGTGCACCTTGCCCTAGCCCTCTATGTTTAAGAGGGCAGTCTGCTCTTACTCCCAGCGTGTTCTGTCAACCAATTTTGGATACTATTTAAAGGAGGCCAGGTGGCACTGCTAGAGCCAGAATGAGAGGGCTGGGGTGTACTCAGGTAGGGTTACCAGATTACCCATTTGGAAATCCAGACCCCTTAGACTCACCCAGTTCCACCCATTCCTGTCCCATCATGTCCCAATCCCACTGCCAATCCCACCCTAACCCTGCCCACACTGCTTGCTGGGTTTTCAAAAGCCATCTGGATCTCCAGACGTTCTCAAAAGGAGGGCATTTCTGGGGAAACCTGGATGTCTCATAACCATACAGGCAGGTTTCCCTCAAAGCTACACAAAAAGCAAAACTGTGTTGCAACTGGTGTAACTGCAGGCAGAAGCATTTTGCACTTCTTTTACAGGATGTCTGAAGTTAATTTACATTCTGGATTAAAGTTGAAAATCTCATGTCCAAGAAACATGGGGAGAGGACAATAATCTATAGTGCACCTTGGATTCATGTTAATTTTGAACCCAAGCATTTTCTGGTAGAAGACAGATACCACCTTTTCAACAGTGTCACACTTTAGTCCATCCAGAAGGTGTTGATCTTCTCCTGCTGAAGGTTTAGAAATATTAATGGAAGGAGGAGGAGCTACATCCTGCTGCACTGTTTAAAACACAGTAACATTAACTTGCCTAGGGGAACGTGTGGCACTGTGGTTAAATCTACAGCCTCAGCATGCTGAGGTTGTGGGTACAAACCCAGGCTGCTCCTTGTGACCCTGGGATAGCCTCTTAACCCCCCCCCCCCATTGCCCCAGGTACATTAGATTGATTGTGAGCCCCACCAGGACATGCAGGAAAAAATGCTTGAGTACCTGAATAAATTCATGTAAACCAGGGGTGCCCACACTTTTTTGGCTTGCAAGCTACTTTTAAAATGACCAAGTCAAAATGATCTATCAACAATAACATTTTTTTAAAAACACAAAACACATTGTACACAGAGAAAATGTTAATTATCATTTGAATTCGGATTTTTTTTCAGAGGTCAAGGCAGATGACTTTAAAATATGAAATGTCACCTCAGTAACAACTATACTAAAATAGACAAATATACCCCCTCCCCTTTTACTAAACCGCAATAGCGTTTTTTAGCACAGGGAGCTGCTCTCGATGCTCATAGGCTCCCTGCGCTAAAAACTGCTATTACGGTTTAGTAATAAGGGGGGCCACAGTGCAAAATATAGGCAGCAGATATAAATTCTCAAAATGGACACATTTTGATCACTAAATTGAAAATAAAATCATTTTTCCTACCTTTTTTGTCTGGTGATTTCATGAGCCTCTGGTTGCATTTCCTTCTTCTGTAAAGCCAATGTTTCTTCCTTTCTTTCTCTGTCCCCCTGCCATCGTGCCAATTTCTCCACTTCCCCGATTCTTTTCCTATCCCCACCCCCAAACCACCAACGTGATTTCTCCATGCTGCTTCCACGAGCCAGGCCTGGCGTTGCCTTTGCGATCTTTTTTTCCCTGCTGCTTCTCCAAGTCAGGCCTGGTGTGTACAAGCGCCGGGCCAACAAGATTTCACCTCTGATGTCAATTCTAATGTTGGGGAGGATGTTCCAGGCCAGCCAGGCAGCGATTGGCTGGCCCAGAACTTCTTCTCCAACGTCAGAATTGACGTCAGAGGTGAAGTCTTGTGAGTCCGGCGCTTGTACACACCAGGCCTGGCTTGGAGAAGCAGCAGGGAAAAAAAGATCGCAAAGGCAATGCCAGGCCTGGCTCGTGGAAGCAGCAGGGAGAAAAAGATCACAAAGGCAATGCAATCGACTCGCATTGCCTTTGCGATCTACTGGTCGATTACGATCGACCATTTGGGCACCCCTGATGTAAACCATTCAGAGCTCCCCTGGGTGAACAGTATAAAAAATTTAATAAATCTGAATTATTAGTTTCAGTAAGGTTGACCAGGTTACTGAAATTCTAAATCCAAAGTATTGCTGTTCTTTTTTTTTTTCCTCTGTGTGATAAGTTATAGCCTATTTTTTACTGCCCCTCTGGTTGTCACTCTGCAGGTAGCCTATTTTACTGCCCCTCTGGCTGTCATTCTGCAGGGAGTCCCCACGCCGGTCCGCTCACACAGGAAGAGAAGAAAATGTCATAAGGGGAGGGACCGGCAGAGAAGGAGAAGACGGCGTTGTAAGCCTATTTTTATTCCCGTCTGGTTGTCATTGTAAACTAAAGTGAGTCCCCGCGTTGACGTCTTCTTCTCTGCCGGTCCGCCTACTCGGGAAGAGAAGAGCGTGTCATAAGGGGCGGGACCGGCAGAGAAGGAGAAGACGGAGTTGTAAGCCTATTTTTATTCCAGTCTGGTTGTCATTGTAAACTAAAGTGAGTCCCCGCGTTGACATCTTCTTCTCTGCCGGTCCGCCTACTCGGGAAGAGAAGAGCGTGTCATAAGGGGCGGGACCGGCAGAGAAGGAGAAGACGGCGTTGTAAGCCTATTTTTATTCCCGTCTGGTTGTCATTGTAAACTAAAGTGAGTCCCCGCATTGACGTCTTCTTCTCTGCCGGTCCGCCTACTCGGGAAGAGAAGAGCGTGTCATAAGTGGCGGGACCGGCAGAGAAGGAGAAGACGGCGTTGTAGGGGACTCCAGTAAATGCATAGCAGCAGCTGTGGCAAGGGTCCTGGCAAATCCTGCAATTTTACCAGGATCTCAATACAAGTCTATGAGGATCCTGCAAATCCTGGTTTTACCCAAACCCGATTCTCTGGTCCTATTATACGAGACCTGACCCATTTACAGCAAGTTAAGCCATGTTTAAGCTAACGAAAAAAAATCCAGAAAACATCACAAGATGATTTCCCTTTTAACAAATAGTAATACTGTACCATGAAATAAGTTATATGATGAAAATAGACCACCACTTAGCCTCTGACGTTGTCTGCGATGTTAATATGGAATCAAAACTGCGTGAAATTTAGTGCTGTGCTGAAATTTAGTGCTGTGACACATGCAGTCATTTGTTTAAAGTTTTATGATTTTAAAGATCCTCAGAGGGCCACCACGCACTCAAATATGTTTCATAGTGCAGGGCTTTATGCACCCTTTCGTCACTGGACCCCTAGTATCCGCTTTGTACCTAAAATACATAAAGATCTGAGTAAGCCGCCAGGTAGACCAATAGTCAACACCAGAGACAGTTTACTAGAACCTCTATCTAAATTTCTAGACATTTTTCTACAAGAGGAAGCTGCCAAAGTAGAGTCCTACTTAAAGGATTCCTCCCACCTCCTTAGAATTATTAATGATATCAGTGTCCCCCATAGAGAGACTTTTTTGGTCACCTTGGATGTAGTGTCATTGTATACTAAAATACCCCAAAATGAGGCACTTGTAATCATATAAGAGGTGATGGGCAATAGGACTAAACACCTCAGGATACCCACCGCTTTTTTACTAACGTTAGCTCAGTGGGTTCTCACTGATAGTTTTTTTGAATACCAAGGGACCTTTTTCCAACAGATAGAAGGGGTGGCAATGGGGGTGACAGCAGCACCCTCCATCGCGACACTCTATATGGGGAAGTTTGAGAAGGAGTTAATATATCCATCTGAACCCTTTCAGAACATCCCCCTATGGAAACGATTCTTAGACGACATCGTTTTCCTTTGGGAGGGCACCGAGGAGAGTTTGGGTGAATTTTTTGTATGGATTAATACCCTTAATCCCAATCTTCAGTTTGTTCCCCATTTTAGTAAAACACAGATTGAATTTTTAGACATGCTGATAAGCAAGGATCAGTTTAGGATGGAGACAACTTTGTATAGGAAACCGGTGGCCCGTAACACCCTGCTTCATTTTGACAGTTACCACCCTTACCAATTGAAATTTAGCCTACCCATTAGCCAGTATTTGCGTGTACGGAGAGTATGCTCCTCCTTAGAAGAATTCAAAAGAGTAGCAAAAGACCTGGGTCAATGGTTTTTGGAGAGAGGATACCCCAAAAAATCCATTAAGCGAGCCTATCTGAGGGCACGTTATGCCCACAGGGAGCTATTACTGACGGAGAAACCCCGCACCTCCTTGGAGGAAGGTAGAATGATTTGTGTCCTCCCTTTCTCCAAAGCATCAGGGGTGCTGGTGTCCCTTATCAAGCAACATTGGCATATACTAAACCTACATGAGATCTTTACAGAGCAGCCCCTTTTTTCTTATCGGAGGGGTAAGACTATTGGACAGACCTTGAGAAAAATAGCACGGCCACTAGAACAAGCAGAGCATAGGAAATGTCACCACTGTCAATGGTGTGACCTCACATTAGAAGGGAAGCAATAGACTGACCCTCAATCAGGGTATGTAGTAAAAGCTAGGTCTAATACGGACTGTAGGACCACTAGGGTGATTTACATCATAATATGCCCGTGTGATCTTGTATATGGTTGAATGAACATAAATCTCGCATTAACACCGGGACGTTGCAGGCTCCTATAGTACAGCACTGGCTTGATAAGGGTCACGAGATTAAACAGCTACAATGGAGAGTGATTGAGTCAATGAATGAAGAAGATCTGGAGGGGGACTGGGAGGGTAGGTTAAATTTTTCTGAGCAGAGGTGGATCTACCGCCTGCATACGGTAGCTCCTAAGGGATTAAACAACGAATTGGAATGGGCTTCATTAATATGAGTCACATCCCGGGGTTCATCATTGCTATTGTCCAGTATAATAAACTAGCAAAAATCACCAAAGTTAGCCAGAAAGTTCAAATGACGTCACACAATGACGTTCCTTAGATGATGGGACGTTGTCGTCGTGTTCGCGTATTTAACAGCTGACCAAGTACGTGACCGCCATTTCGTCGATGACGCAGTGGTTGGTGAATGTGGTTACTGAACGGTAAGGAACCATTAGTTTTAAATATACACAGGAATGATTAATATTGGTTATATGGTTAAGGTATAGATACTTAGGAAACCAATATATGACTTTATCCATTTATAAACTTTTCTAGGGAGAGGGAGCCTTGATAAAGCCCTGTGAGACAGACGGGCGAAACATGTTGGACACTTATGTTTCTACCCTCCCGACTAGCGTCAACCAAAAAGCTAAGTACTTGTAGTATACCTATACTTTAGTCACAATAATAAAACGTATGTTACACCCAACTAAAATACAGGTCCAGTGATGAAAGGGTGCATAAAGCCCCGCACTATGAAACATATTTGAGTGCGTGGTGGCCCTCTGAGGATCTTTAAAATCATAAAACTTTAAACAAATGATTTCAAAATGGAGTTAGGCAGACTTGTAAGATAATTTCTTGCATGAACGGACTGAATTATGCAATAGTCTCCATTTAAGATAACTAAGTGCTGAGATTTTCATGTGACGCATGCAGTAGCACACGTGCAATAGCCTAACTTCTTTTCGCGCCCTTTTTTGAAACCGGGCCTTAGCTCTGCTTTATGCATGCGTCACAGCACTAAACCCTTTAAATTTCGCCCTCGAGTTCAGCTCCAGTTTCGAGTCTACGCTAGAGCCAGCAGAGGGTAAGTGTTTCGCTATGTTCCATTGGTTTTGACTTAGTTTTAAAATTTTCCCTTTACTGATTAGCATTTACGTTGCAATTTTCTGGACCTTTGTTGGAAACTTGTGCGGTTATTTAAGTACAACGGAAATTGAATTTATTCTGTAGTATGGATCATGTCAGTGGTACAAGAAGCCAGCGCGCCTACAATTCGGCTCAGGACAGAAGCGCACGGGGGAAAAAGTAATTTGTAAAGAGCTCAGACGGTGGGTTTGGGGTAGCAACCCCCCCCCCAACTTTATTGGATAGTGTACGCAAAACGGAACTTTTTCTGATTTTTTTTCGGGAAAAGTTCCGTTTTCTCTATAATGTGGGGGGTTTCATCTCTCCCCCCACACCCACTCCCGCAACGGCAGCCACCCTAAACCCCCAGTCGGAGCTCTTTAAAAATTATTTTTCCCCTGCCGCTTTTGTCTTGCGCTGGATTGTCAGGGCGCGATTATCCCGTCACCGTTTCGTTTAAAATAAAAAAAATCGGCCTCCGATTCTGGGACCAACCCTCCTCCTTGTGCCTTCAGATCTCCTAAACCAGGAAGGCAGCGCTGCCTCTTGCTGGCTGTCCACTGCCGCTGTCGCTCCTGCTTTAAAGGGCAATGGGGAGCGTCAGTCGGGAAGTGCTGCAGCGTCCTCTGGCTTTCCCCCAGGCCTCACGCTCTTACCTAAATTACCAGTAGGTGGTCACATGACATACCAGTGATCTTTACTTTGGACACTTGCTTCTATTTTTTGCTTTAACGTTATTTTTTTCATTTAGTTTTATACCCGCTACTGCATGCGGCTCACTAACTTCTAATTTGTTTCCCGCCAGTGCAGCGTCTTTGTTTTAAATTACTTTCACTTTCTTCTTTACACCTCGCCAGCACTGTTCCATATATTATCATTTATATTGGGGGGTTTCAAAGATGTCAAAGCAAATGACTTTAAAATATGCAATGTCACCTCAGTAACTAGAAAAATAGACAAATATAGTGCAAAATATAGACAGCAGATATAAATTCTCAAAACTGACACGTTTTGATCACTAAATTGAAAATAAAATCATTTTTCCTACCTTTGCTGTCTGGTGATTTCATGAGTCTCTGGTTGTATTTCCTTCTTACTGTGTATCCTTTCTTTCATTTTTTTTTCTTTCTTTCTTTACTCAGGTCCAACAATTGTCCCTTTCTATTCCCTCCCTCCTTCATTCCTATGTCCTTAGTGCCCCGCAGTGCACTGCCCTGCCAATATCTTTCTCACTCTCTCCCACTACTGTTGGTTAACTGTTCTGCCAATATCTTTCTCACTCTCTCCCACAGATGTTGGTTAACTGCCCTGCCAATATCTTTCTCACTCTCTCCCACTACTGTTGGTTAACTGCCCTGCCAACTTTAGCTCTCAGACCCACAGATGTTGGTTAACTGCCCTGCCAACTTTAGCTCTCAGACCCACAGATGTTGGTTAACTGCCCTGCCAACTTTAGCTCTCAGACCCACAGATGTTGGTTAACTGCCCTGCCAACTTTAGCTCTCAGACCAACGGATGTTGGTTAACTGCCCTGCCAACTTTAGCTCTCAGACCCACAGATGTTGGTTAACTGCCCTGCCAACTTTAGCTCTCAGACCCACAGATGTTGGTTAACTGCCCTGCCAACTTTAGCTCTCAGACCCACAGATGTTGGTTAACTACCCTGCCAACTTTAGCTCTCAGACCCACAGATGTTGGTTAACTGCCCTGCCAACTTTAGCTCTCAGACCCACAGATGTTGGTTAACTGCCCTGCCAACTTTAGCTCTCAGACCCACAGATGTTGGTTAACTACCCTGCCAACTTTAGCTCTCAGACCCACAGATGTTGGTTAACTGCACTGCCAACTTTAGCTCTCAGGCACATAGATGTTGGTTAACTGCCCTGCCAATATCTTTCTCACTCTCTCCCACTACTGTTGGTTAACTGCCCTGCCAATATCTTTCTCACTCTCTCCCACTACTGTTGGTTAACTGCCCTGCCAATATCTTTCTCACTCTCTCCCACTACTGTTGGTTAACTGCCCTGCCAACTTTAGCTCTCAGACCCACAGATGTTGGTTAACTGCCCTGCCAACTTTAGCTCTCAGACCCACAGATGTTGGTTAACTGCCCTCCCAACTTTAGCTCTCAGACCCACAGATGTTGGTTAACTGCCCTGCCAACTTTAGCTCTCAGTCCCACAGATGTTGGTTAACTGCCCTGCCAACTTTAGCTCTTAGACCCACAGATGTTGGTTAACTGCCCTGCCAACTTTAGCTCTCAGACCCACAGATGTTGGTTAACTGCCCTGCCAATATCTTTCTTACTCTCTCCCACTACTGTTGGTTAACTGCCCTGCCAACTCTAGCTCTCAGACCCACAGATGTTGGTTAACTGCCCTGCCAACTCTAGCTCTCAGACCCACCGATGTTGGTTAACTGCCATGCCAACTCTAGCTCTCAGACCCACAGATGTTGGTTAACTGCCATGCCAACTCTAGCTCTCAGACCCACAGATGTTGGTTAACTGCCCTGCCAACTTTAGCTCTCAGACCCACAGATGTTGGTTAACTGCCCTGCCAACTTTAGCTCTCAGACCCACAGATGTTGGTTAACTGCCCTGCCAACTTTAGCTCTCAGACCCACAGATGTTGGTTAACTGCACTGCCAACTTTAGCTCTCAGGCACATAGATGTTGGTTAACTGCCCTGCCTATATCTTTCTCACTCTCTCCCACTACTGTTGGTTAACTGCCCTGCCAACTTTAGCTCTCAAACCCACAGATGTTGGTTAACTGCCCTGCCAACTTTAGCTCTCAGACCCACAGATGTTGGTTAACTGCCCTGCCAACTTTAGCTCTCAGGCACATAGATGTTGGTTAACTGCCCTGCCTATATCTTTCTCACTCTCTCCCACTACTGTTGGTTAACTGCCCTGCCAACTTTACCTCTCAGACCCACAGATGTTGGTTAACTGCCCTGAAAATATCTTTCTCACTCTCTCCCACTACTGTTGGTTAACTGCCCTGCCAACTTTAGCTCTCAGACCCACAGATGTTGGTTAACTGCCCTGCCAACTTTAGCTCTCAGACCCACAGATGTTGGTTAACTGCACTGCCAACTTTAGCTCTCAGTCACATAGATGTTGGTTAACTGCTCTGCCTATATCTTTCTCACTCTCTCCCACTACTGTTGGTTAACTGCCCTGCCAATATCTTTCTAACTCTCTCCCACTACTGTTGGTTAACTGCCCTGCCAACTTTAGCTCTCAGACCCACAGATGTTGGTTAACTGCCCTGCCAATATCTTTCTCACTCTCTCCCACTGCTGTTGGTTAACTGCCCTGCCAATATCTTTCTCACTCTCTCCCACTGCTGTTGGTTGACTACCATGCCAGCTTTAGCTCTCAGACCCACAGATGTTGGGTAACTACCCTGCCAACTATAGCTCTCAGACCCACAGATGTTGGGTAACTACCCTGCCAATATCTTTCTCACTCTCTCCCACTACTGTTGCTTAACTGCCCTGCCAACTTTAGCTCTCAGACCCACAGATGTTGGTTAACTGCCCAGCCAATATCTTTCTCACTCTCTCCCATTACTGTTGGTTAACTGCCCTGCCATCTTTAGCTCTCAGACCCAAAGATGTTGGTTAACTGCCCTGCCAATATCTTTCTCATTCTCTCCCACTACTGTTGGTTAACTGCCCTGCCAATATCTTTCTCACTCTCTCCCACTACTGTTGGTTAACTGCCCTGCCAATATCTTTCTCACTCTCTCCCACTACTGTTGGTTAACTGCCCTGCCAACTTTAGCTCTCAGACCCACAGATGTTGGTTAACTGCCCTGCCATCTTTAGCTCTCAGACCCACAGATGTTGGTCGACTGCCCTGCCAACTTTAGCTCTCAGACCCACAGATGTTGGTTGACTGCCCTGCCAACTTTAGTTCTCAGACCCACAGATGTTGGTTGACTGCCCTGCCAATATCTTTCTCACTCTCTCCCACTGCTGTTGGTTAACTGCCCTGCCAATATCTTTCTCACTCTCTCCCACTGCTGTTGGTTAACTGCCCTTCCAATATCTTTCTCACTCTCTCCCACTGCTGTTGGTTAACTGCCCTGCCAATATCTTTCTCACTCTCTCCCACTGCTGTTGGTTAACTGCCCTGCCAATATCTTTCTCACTCTCTCCCACTGCTGTTGGTTGACTGCCCTGCCAGCTTTAGCTCTCAGACCCACAGATGTTGGGTAACTATCCTGCCAACTTTAGCTCTCAGACTCACAGATGTTGGTTGACTGCCCTGCCAATATCTTTCTCACTCTCTCCCACTGCTGTTGGTTGACTGCCCTGCCAATATCTTTCTCACTCTCTCCCACTGCTGTTGGTTAACTGCCCTGACAACTTTAGCTCTCAGACCCACAGATGTTGGTTGACTGCCCTGCCAACTATAGCTCTCAGACCCACAGATGTTGGGTAACTACCCTGCCAATATCTTTCTCACTCTCTCCCACTACTGTTGGTTAACTGCCCTGCCAACTTTAGCTCTCAGACCCACAGATGTTGGTTAACTGCCCTGCCAATATCTTTCTCACTCTCTCCCTCTACTGTTGGTTAACTGCCCTGCCAATATCTTTCTCATTCTCTCCCACAGATGTTGGTTAACTGCCCTGCCAACTTCAGCTCTCAGACCCACAGATGTTGGTTGACTGCCCTGCCAATATCTTTCTCACTCTCTCCCACTACTGTTGGTTAACTGCCCTGCCAACTTTAGCTCTCAGCTGTCAGACCCACAGATGTTGGTTGCCAATATCTTTCTCACTCTCTCCCACTACTGTTGGTTAACTGCCCTGCCAACGTTAGCATGTTGTACATAATAGAGGTGCAAACCTGATGGTGGCAGTCAGGTGTTGGCCTTTGCAGGACCCAGAAGCAGAGTCCCCCAAGCAGGAATGTCTTCCCAAGGTAGAGGCCTGCAAACTGTTGCGCTCAGGATCTCTCCCTCAGGAGTTTCCCTGAAGCCCTCCTCTGGCCCCTACCTATCCTAGTATCCACTGCTCTGACATGTGCCAAGCGTGAAGGTTTTTTATGCCGAACATGGTAACCCACTCAAGCATACTGTACTGGCTTTGACATTTTCTAGGTGTTGTGGGTGGTGTTCAAAGGCTTTTTCCTTCACGTAGGGAAGGCCAGATTTTGTCTTGGATGGAGCGGCTTCAGGGATAGCCAGTGTTAAGCTCCTTCCCTCTTTCTACCCTTTAAATGTTGCTCATTTAATTTGAAGGGTGTGTATGGTCTTTCTTTTTCAAGGGTCTGATAGCAAAATGTTTGTTTTCCACACATGGTGCATGAACGTATGAGACACTTTAAATTGTCTGTCTCCCACTCCTTTTGGTGGGCCAGACAGCCAGAGGCCTGCTAACTGTTGTTTCAACTGTTTCACATAAACTTTCTGTTAATTTGCTCCTGATGTTGTTTCACTGGTATAACCACATCCTCCTCACTTACTCACTCTCACTGATGTTTAACTGCTGTGCCAACCTTTAATGGATATATTATTGCACACTTGTTTATGATTTAAAATGAATAAAGATTTTATAAACAATTCAGCATGTTGTACATAAAAGATTATGAATGGTGAACTGAAAGATTTTGTATTCTTGACACTGCATTTGAACATATGTGTATTACATGTTTATCACATATGCAATATTTTAATAAACATTTACCAATGGTTAAAACATTTTGTTGTTTTTCTTTATGTTAGTATGACATTAATATCCATGCCATTAAATGTAAGTTTTTATTGTACTATCTCACTAAGTAACAAGTAAGGACACAATGGAAACAATTAACTGTTAGAAAGAATTGCAAGTAATGCATTTAAATTAAAATGTTTTATTATTGGAACACTTGATGTAAGATTAAAAAATGAATAACATTTCTTCAAATCATATTTATTCTGACATCATTAAATATATCATTGGCCAATCTTTCCATTTCATTTTAGGATACATGGAATTACCTCCCTTCCCTCCCATCATTTCAAATGCTAGTTTATCCTAGAATGAATAATAATATATAACTGGTGTCCAAGATGCTCTATGTTAAATAACAACCCACGTTTGTCTCATAGTTGCAAACATTGATCATCTCTTCATCCAACAACAAATTCTTGGCCATTGAGATGCTGAACCTCAATTCTCCAAATATCCCTTTGTAAATCTTCACAGTCCTCTTTAATCCTAGCCCCATTGAATAGCTTGGTGTCATCTACAAATTTTATTACTTTGCTCTAGTTTAAAGTCCAATTGAATGCATCAGAAGGCAGAAAAGGAATATGCTATTTGATGCTTGAAACTTCTAAGACATTAGCAGAGAAAATAAGTTCACAATTCCAATAGAAAAATAAGAATTTTAAATTCCATGATTTATATAGGTTAAATCATCTCCTGTACAATTGATCTGTTGGCATATTATCAGTGCAGAGTGACTTAGATTCCATTTTCATGTTAACATTAGGTCAGTCAACCTTAGGACAAAGCTAAGAATTAACGAACGACCCAATACACACCTTAGTGTGATGATACCTATATAAGGTTGTAAAATATACCCCATCCTCTGTAATTGGTTTTTGTCCAGATACTTTAATGCAATTATTTATAAAAGACCAGTTAAAGAAATGCATCCCATAACAGCTGTGCACATCCCATTAAACCTCTATCCATTTATTGACAATGATCATTATGGAAAACATGATGTTTAGTAATCAACATACGGTAAGTGTAAATAGAAAAGGCAGCATCTTACTTACTGCATTGAGCAGTAATGTATTTCCTCCGCATCCCTCTTCCCTAAAATATGTGATGTATGACTGTATTAATATATTATGTGTGAAAAATGATGTGTAATCATTAAAATAATTTGCTCATGACTCCCTGATCTTTTTAAAATTAATATAATTTTATTGTTCTTATGTGTTTCCCATATGCAAACACTGTTATAGCTGCGCATGCGTCAATCTCTCACGCATTTGACTTGCACCCAATCTTTTTGCATATACAATAAATAAAACAATATTGCCAGTATTTGATAAAGCCTTTTCTCATGTACGCTGCACTTTCATATCGGCGCAACTCACATCTGAATATTTAGGATCAATAGGTCAGCACATGCATACATTGATCAACATATGCGCATGCGCAATTAGGCCCCCCCACCCGCATTTACAAATGTCACCATTTATTCAGATTTCCCATTAACTCTGTTCGTCCGCGCAGTTTTCATTTGCGCTCATTATACTAAAACCCATTAATTGCGCGCTGGGAAACTAACCCGTCAATTGCGCGAAAAAGTACTATAACTTTAATATGACACACGTCATCATTATGCACTAATGGAGACATGATGATGTCATCACACGTTTCAACACATATGCGCGCCATGCTAACGTTAATTGTGTTTCAATCAAGTACTACAAAACTATATACTATAAAATTCACACATACTCAATTAATATGCGCATTTCATCACTACAGTGAAGTAAAATCCGTTTGACGATTAACCATATAACATGTGTTTTAGATAACCAATAGCAGCGCTGAAAAGGGTAAATCTCACGATATTCACACACCATCGGTCATGTGACTGGTATATAAGCTTTGCAAAAACGTCATAGATTCACAGAGAAGATGGCATCCTATGCGGGTTTCCGTGGGCGGAAGCCCAAATTCTCCGAGCGTGAAGTACTCACATTAACTGAGTACTTCACGCTCAATGCTAAACTGCTTTTCCCCGTTAAGGGGAAAAGAAGAAATATCGGTGAAATGGACAGGGCCTGGGGTAAACTGGCGCACCTGTTCAACGCCCGCGCTATAACACCGCGCTCTGTAAGTATTTATCAAATAGATGTTCATAGACAATTGCGCGCTGACAAATTGGCGCGGAGAAATTTTTATTTTTTTTGCGCAGAAGGCAAAAATGGATATGCATCTCATGAAATCGCGCACTGCGTCATCATGCATCTGCTGAACAATTGTGCAGTTGATAATGGTGTCTCTCATTTACTTATTTGAGTTAAATAGCTGTATTCCAGTCGTGTTTTCAGAATTTACACAATGAATATGCTTGGAATCTATTTCCATGCACTGCTTTCAATGCATATTCTTTGGTGAAATCCTGAAACCCGGACGACTGAAGTTGCCTACCCTTGCTTTAACATATCCCATATATATATATCATGGCTCACTCATGTTTCTCCATTATATAATAGGTTGAGGATTTGAAGAAAAAGGCCCGAGAGCTCAGGCTACATCACCCTGCATGGGTGCGGGCTATCTGGCGCAATCTGGACAACACCCCAGGTATGTTACAGTAAAATATCGGGTGGGTATAAGGTGTGCAGTCATAATATCTGTATTGACTAATCATATATTTTAAACATTTACAGTTCTTCATATACTTCTGACACTACATGCATTTATGTCTTCAGATGTGAGTGAGGAGGAAGAGGAGGAGGAGGAAGAGGAAGATACCCCTATCCCTGACCGGCTGTTCCTTATCCCCCGCAGACGCACCACTTCCCAATCCCCTTCCACTTCTGCCCAGCCCCGTCCAACGTCCCACCCCCTTCCACCTCTGCCCAGCCCCGTCCAACGTCCCACCCCCTTCCACCTCCGCCCAGTCTCATCCCACTTTCCCCCACCGACGCCCTAGACCACCCTCTAGGATCCCCCTAAGAAAACGCCCCAAACCCTGCCCTTCATTCCCAATGCCCAGTTCCCCCTCCCTCCCACCCCCTAAACCCCATTTCTGCCTTCAACTTTTCCCTTAAATTCGACCTTCTGTCATCACCTCTCCCCCAGCCCTCCCACGTACCTCCATAAGTACTGCCTCAACCCCCATCCTGGACAGATTTAGCGACCTCTCTGTCCAGTCGGGTAAGTGTTCCAATATTTTGATTCTGTAATTTTTGTATTTTAAAATCTTTTATTCATTTTTAAAATGTACATCAAGTGTACCATTAATAAACACATTTAAGATTTAAGACATCACTTGAATTTTCTTAATATAATATCAAATGCTTAGGTTTATTCATATGTAACAAAAAGAACCAAGTTTGTCTCATAGATGCTTCCATTGTACACTTTATCTGCCAAGACCATGCTGACTACGTAATTGTCTTTTCAATGTCCACCTACTTTTAATGCTCTTTTTCATTGCAGATATATTGGCATCCCCCTCCTCTTCCCCGCCTATGTAAACATCCCCCCTCCCCATTCAAAGCCCCAACCGTTGTTCCACCTGTTTTGCCCCCCTCCGACCCTCCACCAGAGATTGTGGGACCAACCCTGCACCGGCCACCACCCATGTTGCAGCGACCACTATTGTGGCTCACGCTGCCACAAACACAGATCCTCCGCCCAGTTCTGTAACAGCAGAGGACATTTACATGGCGGTGGTTACCATCTTAGCAGGGGTGGAGCACATGAATGACTATGCTGAGGAGTCCATCCGACACATCCGTGACGTGACAGGGGCACAACAGGTCTTGCTTGAAGCACTTCGTGGTGCCCCTCCCACCCTGCCCACCCCGTGAATGGCTCCCGTTGTTACCGAGGGAGCTGCACCCTCTTGTCACCACTCCTCCCTCCCCCTCCTGCCCTTAGCCCTCCCAGAAAAAATACAAAAATTAAAAAAACAACTCCCTCCCCTGCCTCACTCCCTCCCCCTCCTACCCTTAGCCCTCCCAGAAAAAATACAAAAAATAAAAAACCTCCCCCTCCCCTTCTTCCTCCCCTTTTCATCCATCCCCTCCACACTCCCACCCCACTCCACCTACAGTCTCCAGCATCATGATTCGCCTGCCTCCTACCGTCTCATGGGATCTTCAGTCCTCCTGTGAGTGGCTCTCTCTCCCTCACCCTCCCTCTCTCCTCCCTGACCACAGTGTTTTCTTTGCCATCCAGCCTCCTGTGTCGCAGCAGCTGTGACTACAACTTCACAATTGAATTCTCCAGCATCATGACTCGCTTGCCTCCTACCGTCTCGTGGGATCTTCAGTCCTCCTGTGAGTGGCTCTCTCTCCCTCACCCTCCCTCTCTCCTCCCTCACCCTCCCTCTCTCTCTCCTCCCTGACCACAGTGTTTTCTTTGCCCTCCAGCCTCCTGTGTCGCAGCAGCTGTGACTACAACTTCACAATTGAATTCTCCAGCATCATGACTCGCCTGCCTCCTACCGTCTCGTGGGATCTTCAATCCTCCTGTGAGTGGCTCTCTCTCCCCCCTGACCACAGTGTTTTCTTTGCCCTCCAGCCTCCTTTGTCGCAGCAGCTGTGACTACAACTTCACAATTGAATTCTCCAGCATCATGACTCGCCTGCCTCCTACCGTCTCGTGGGATCTTCAGTCCTCCTGTGAGTGGCTCTCTCTCCCTCACCCTCTCATTACCTCTCTCCCTCTCCCTCCCTCAACCTCCCTCCCTCTTTCCTCCCTGACCACAGTGTTTTCTTTGCCCTCCAGCCTCCTGTGTCGCAGAAGTTGTGACTACAACTTCACAATTGAATTCTCCAGCATCATGACTTGCCTACCTCCTACCGTCTCATGGGATCTTCAGTCCTCCTGTGAGTTGCTCTCTCTCCCTCACCCTCTCCCTCCCTCTCTCCCTCTCTCCTCCCTGACCACAGTGTTTTCTTTGCCCTCCAGCCTCCTGTGTCGCAGCAGCTGTGACTACAACTTCACAATTGAATTCTCCAGCATCATGACTCGCCTGCCTCCTACCGTCTCAGCTCCCATGTCTGAACTTGGCTTGCCAGCTCTCCTTTGATGATCAGAAAAATGTGACATCATATCTATGATACTTTTAAAAAGACATTTTAATATACAGTTTATTGAAAATAAAGGACAACTGCGTACAGGATAAATGCAAAACCTTATCAAACATAAGTGTTAATTTACATGGCTGTGTCAACTAGGTAGAATTTGTAATGCTACAAGATTGACAGTTTATCTTGTTTAGAGATGTTTTTAATAGAGTAGAACACTTATCATTCTTAATCCTTTAAGTATAAATTAGATGAAATGCATAGAGGTGATATGTTAACATCTTTCCTTTCATGCACACAATGTGATTGCTGTATAAGGTGTACACCTGGCGTAATTTTAGTCACCTATCTCCCTGTATGCCTCTTGTAAGGAGATGCGCATTTAGTTTGCTTTAAATCCAGAACTACTTACTATTAATAAAACAGGGGCACTGGTCTCCTGAAGTAATAGCATGTATTTAATATGTACTTCCTGAGTGCAGTGTCAAAGCACTAGCATTGAACAGGTGCGCCAGTTTCCCCCAGGCCCAGTCCATTTCACCTATATTTCTAAGTTTCCTCTTGATGGGGAACAGCAGTTTAGCATTGAGCGACATGTACTCAGTTAATCAGAGTACTTCCCACTTGGAGAATTTGTGTTTGTGCACACAAAATCCATAATAGGAAGCCATCTTCTCTGTGAATCTATGACATTTTTGCATAGTACTCAGTTAATCTAAGTACCTCACCACCAACCACCCCTGTTTCAGCGACCACTATTGTGGCTCACACTGCACACAGACACACACAAACTGACTGAATGAGAGCCAAAGAGTCAGTTTTCTCCACACTATGTCCATTTTTCAAATGTTCCTCTGCTTGATGGGGGAACAATACTTTAGCATTGAACAAGAAGTACTCAATATGTATATATGGACTAGATTTATGTATGTATCTCTATATATGATCTTTTAAAGTTCATAGCCTTTTACATCCTCCAGTTCAAACACTGAATCTCAAGCATACAGAATACTTCTCTTTCTGTGAATTTATGCTTTCGCCCTCATCATCATCCTATTTTAGACCATGTAATTGTCTTTTCAATTTCAAACTTCTTATAATGATCTTTATCATTCAATGTTATTATTTGCTGTTCACTTCATGTTTACTTCTGTTCAATAATACTTACTTTGCATTTAACTTTGCCCTGGGGGACCTATGTTATCCATTCTATATGTTCACTGTATTATGCTTTCTTCAATAATACAGTTACCCAGAAATAAAAACATTATAATACAACTATTGATTCCAGAATTTATTTTACACTCACAAACTCCAATGACATTATGAACTTATAATGACTTATAATGACTAAGGTTGCCATTTAACAAATTGTTTATTATTATCTTTTAACATATTAAGACACTTCATAAAATCAATAACTAGAAGGCTGCAAACAAATTGTGGACAGTTTTGTTTGGGTTTTATTTGGGGGGGGGGGGTGCAGTGAAGCTTGTCATTAATCTTTTAAATCTGTTGGGCCTGAAGACAACTGAGTGTGAAGACACTTGTAAGTTTGAACACGAATAATGATGTAAACAAACAAAGAAAAAGAGATAATGATCGTCATAAACACTTTAAACATATATCCTGTCATGTAAAGATTATTAAGCTAATTCAGCGTTACAAAATTTTAACAATTCATACAACAAACATATCATGCAAGACAAACAGAAATAATGAAACTTAGCATTTGACAGATGGATCAGATGTATAGACACTGCAGGCATCAGACTATGGGCATTTCATTATGACCCCAATGCAAACACCCACTATGCCCATTTACCTTCCACTATTACAGGTCTCACAGTCCCCAATGAATGTGTCTGGTAACGGGACAAAAACACCTGGGTCAAAAACTGAGAACTATCCCAAAATCTGCAGCCTGGAACTGGGTAACCTGGCCACCCTGTTACTTTTATTTATTAAACTCTTTTTCCAATATGAGAATGACACAGGAACTAAATTTCACCATCCTGTCCCTATGAGTTATGTTGCTGTCCTTGTCCCTTTCCCATTCCTATCATCTCTGCTTTAATAGTGTCAGGTCAAGACCACGCCAGGACAAAGGCCGCACGCAGACAACTGAGCGCAGAGGCACCTGCCTAACAAAATTAATAATGCATTTTTAAGGTCTCTGATGGGGGTTTGGAGGGGAAGAAAACCCCCCACTTCACTTTTTACAGATGCCGCCACGTTGTGGGGGCATTGTGGGGGGTTTGGGGGTATGTAACTCCACACATTTTACTGAAAACTTCACTTTTTCCCTAAAAAACAGGGAAACAGTTAAGTTTCCAATATAATGAGGGACGTTACAACCATCCAAACACCACACAATGCCTCTGCGATATGTATTAAGTAAACTGTGGGGCTTCCCCAACAAAACCACCTTTATCTTCGGCACTTTGTTATTCATTCGAAATTTAGTTGCTATGTAGTTCATTCTAAAAGATTTGGAGGTGTGGGTGTGGCTATAAGGGGATATGAGGAGGCCACAACAGCTAAATTTATAATGTACTACCAAGTCAATGCTTGTTTTCTTTATTTCTCTCTCTACCTCCTCCCTCTCGTCTTCTTACACTTCTGCCTTTAAGCTTACCCCATTAACAATTCTCCTGCGCTGGCATAATACCTGCACTTACTTGGTAGTTCATCGTAAATTGAGTTGCTTTGCAGTTCATCGTAAAAGTGAGCGGAGGCATGGGTGTGGCTATAAGGGGAGATGAGGAGGCCACAACAGCTAAATTTATAATGTACAACAAAGTCGATGCATATTTTCCTTATTTCTCTCTAGCTGCTTTGTGGTTCATGTGTACATTTAGCTGCTTTGTAGTTCATGTGTACATTTTAGGTGTTTTGTGGTTCAGATGTATATTTTAGGTGTTTTCTGGTTCTTGTGTACGTTAGGTGATTGGTGGTTATTGTGTACATTGAGCTGCTTTGTGGTTGATGTGTACATTGAGTTTCAAGTTTCAAGTTTATTAAATTTTAATATACCGACCATCAAGCAAATATCTGGACGGTTTACATTGGATTTTAAAAAAAATTGACAGTTAAGTGTAGAAGCAATTGAAAACAAAAAATATTAAGTTATTTAAATATTATAAAGTGAACATTAAAAACAGTAACAAGACAGACTTGACAGTGAGGAGAGAGGGAGTGGATGGGTGAAGTTACATTGTAAGTAGAAAAGAAGAAAGAGGGGTTAGGGAAAAAACATGTGGGATGGGGATAAGATATATTGAATGTTTTGAAAGCGAAAAATTAAATTACAAAGAATAGAAATTAAATGGAAGAGAATGCATCTCGAAATAAGAAAGTTTTTAGGCTTTTCTTAAATTTCTCAAGATTTTGTTCGTCACGTAGTGGTTGTGGAAGGGAGTTCCACAATGTTGGGGCAGTTACTGCAAAGTTTATTTTGCGCGTGTAATAAAATTCTTTTATGGATGGAATCAATAAGAGATTTTGGTTTGAAGATCTCAGAGTTCGAGTGGGGCACTGTGGGATAAGAAGTTTGTGAAGGTATGATGGCAGATGAGAAGATTTTATTTTGAATGACAAAAGGATGATTTTGTAGGTGATTCGGTGAGTCATGGGTAACCAGTGTGCGTCTTTCAGAGCTGGTGTTACATGATCATATTTACCTAAATTGTAGATGAGTTTTATTGCTGTGTTTTGTATAAGTTGAAGGCGATGAATTTCTTTTTGTGGGAGGCCGTTAAGTAGGGAATTACAGTAATCCAGATGAGAGATTATTAGGGAGTGGATAAGAATTTTGATGGATTCGGTTTCTAGAATTGGGGTCAATGAACGAATTATGCGTAGTTTGTAGAAACACGTTTTGACTACCGAACTAATATGATCATGAAATGATAGATCTTTATCAATGATGACACCTAAGAGTTTGATTTTTGTCTCCATTTGAACTGGGATAGATTTGATAGTAATTTTATCTGGTAGAAATTCAGGATTTTTTATTGAGAATAGAAGACCACGGGATTTATCTACGTTAAGAGAGAGTTTATTAGAATGTAGCCAGTCGCTTATGGAATCCAGTTTATTGTTTATATCTTTTATGTCAGAGGTGTTGGAAATATTGATTGGGTGAAGTAGTTGTATGTCGTCTACATAGGCAAAGATCGTGAAACCTATGGATTGTGCTAGGGTTAAGAGGGGAGAAAGAAAGATATTGAATAGTAAAGGGGAAAGAATGGAACCTTGCGGGACCCCATACGTTAGAGATATTGATGGAGAGGTTTCATTTCTGGCGAAGACTTTGAAGCTGCGTTCTTGAAAATAGGATGAAAACCAAGATAGTGCCGTTCCTGTGATACCACACTCTTTAAGTCTATTTAGGAGAAGCGAGTGATCAATAGTATGAAAGGCAGCAGATAGGTCGAGTGAGATAAGAAGAACAGATTTTTGATGGTCATGGTAATAGTGTATGGTTGAAATAAGGCCTAGCAGAGATAGTTCAGTCGAGTGTGATGAGCGGAAGCCTGTTTGACAGGGATGTAGAACAAAGGTTTTTTCAATGAATTCTGACAGTTGTGTGTGTATGATTTTTTCAGTAGTTTAGATATTAAAGGAAGATTTGCAATTGGACGGTAATTTGTTGGGAGAGAGGGATCGAGATTGTGATGTTTAATTTTTGGAAAAACGAGAGCCGTTTTCCATGTCAAAGGGACAGAACAATTAGAAAATGATTTAGATATCATTTCCCAGAGATAAGGACCAAAAAATGAGGAGAATTTTTTGAGAAGAAAAGGAGGAATGATTTCGAGGGGAGTGTTAGTAGTATTGAGAGATTTCAATATTAATAGTAAGTTTGCTAATGAGGGCATTGTGAATGTAGAAAAGGTACTGAATGATAGAATGGTAGAGTCATTGGTGATATGGGGGGAGAGAGAGGATGGAAGTGTTCCGAACTGTGTTCTGATATTTTTAATTTTATTGTCGAAGAAGTTTATTAGTTCTGATGCTGTAGGAGTAGTAGTTATGGGTATTTTTTTAGTAGAATATTTTGATATAGATTGAGCGAGATTGAAAAGTGTTGAAGAATTGTGAGTGGAGATAATAAGTTTGGCATAGTATTCCTTTTTTGCTTGTTGAATTGATTTTTTATAGTAAGAGGATTTTTCTTTATAACGCAATAGGAGATTAGGTAGGTTGGTTTTTCGCCATTTATGCTCTATAGAGCGAAGTTGTTTGCGTAAGATTGTAAGGTTTTCGTTGTACCAAGGTTGTTTTTTATGATTTAAGTTTGAAGTATATTTCTTTTTTTCATGTTGGGGTGCTAGGGTGTCTAGTAGATTTTTTGTGGAAGTGTCCCAGCTGGTGGTTTGATCGTCAAGAGATAGAGAGGAAAAGTCAGTAAGGTTTAGATCGAAATGGGTCTGGATTGATGTAAGAGTGATTTTATTAGTATCACGAAAAGTGTATGTATCTTTTTTATTTTGATTTTGAATAATTTTTGAGGTTAAAGGTAAATCTAATGAACAACTAATAAGTAAGTGATCCGACCATGGTACGGGATGGAATTGGATATTTTGAAATAAATGTGAAGCAGATATGGGACTGAGGATCATATCTATTGTGTTGCCAGCCGTGTGGGTAGGTTGGGAAAAGAGGGGAGTTAAAGAAAGATCAGAGATTAGCGTTAGGAGTTCTGATGTATTATGGTGGCTGGGCAAGTTAAAATGAATGTTGAAATCTCCCAGAATAACGGAATCTGGATATTTAATATTGAAATCTGAAATTGTAGAAATAAGAGTTGAGAGGGAGGTCTTGTTGACTGGAGGGGGAAGGTACATTAGAAGAAAATTGAACGTGTGAGTGAGTTTGATGGAAAAAGGAAGAATTTCGACCGGGGGTGTAGAAGAGAAGTTAGTAGAATTAGGTTGGAGTGGAATGGAAGAATGGTAAATTACTGCTATTCCGCCTCCTTTTTTATTTAAGCGAGGCTGAAAGATAGTCTTGAAATTAGGAGGGCATGCTTGAGTTAAATAGGCTTCTTCTCCTTGGGCTAACCAGATTTCAGTGAGGCATAGGATTTGGAGTTTGTGTTGGATGATGGTATCATGGATGAGGTGATGTTTATTTTTTAAGGATCGTACGTTCACTAAAGCAATGTTTAGTTTAGAAAGAGAGTGAAGTGGGGTATTAATAAAGGTTAGAGAGGGATAAGTTGGGATGACTGTGTATGATCTAGTCCGTAATTCAGTAGGATAGGGGAATTTCTTGAGAGGTCTGCGACCCCAAATGGTCGAAATTGCGGACATTATTTTGTTGCTAGTAGGTTGCGAGATAAAGAGAGAATGTTGTAACGTAGTATGAGGCAATAGAAGAAAGGTAGAAAAGTTAAATATTAATAGTAGTGATATAAGTAAAATAGGAGTAAAGAGAAATGTGTTGATAGTGGAGACTTTATTAAGAAAGTGATATGATGCATAAAGGAGCTGCATGAAGGAGTGCATAAAGGAGCAGGACCTGCTCCTTAGGTGCGCTCCTTTGGCGTGCGCCGCAAAGCAGTGAAATGTATAGGAAACTGAACTACCGGTGGTGGATAGTGGGCGGAGTCGTCGGCGCTGCTGCTTTGCGGCGGCTGTCCCTTTCGGGAGCAACAAGGCTGATATGAAGTAAGTGAAGTTTAAACAGATTAAAATAAAGTTAAAATAAAACTTGAATAAGTATTTTAAAATAAACAGAAAATCAGGTTAAAACGTTTGGTAGAAAAACAGTAAAACAAGTAAACTCTTAAAAATTTTTCTAGTGTTGGCTGTCGGTGAGTCAGCAGGCAAAGGGTAGTGAGCTGCTTTGTGGTTCCTTTCTACATTGACCTCTTATTTCTCTCTCTACCTCCTCCCTCTCTTGCCTTGCTACTCTCTTGTTTTGCTACTCTCCTACCTCCTCCATTAACAATTCTCCTGCCCTGACCTAAAAACTACTGATTTTTTCCAACTTTGTTGTTCAATCGAAATTTAGTTGCTTTGTAGTTCATTCTAAAAGATTTGGAGGTGTGGGTGTGGCTATAAGGGGAGATGAGGAGACCACAACAGCTAAATTTATAATGTACTACCAAGTCAATGCTTGTTTTCCTTATTTCTCTCTCTACCTCCTCCCTCTCTTGTCTTCTTACACTTCTGCCTTTAAGCTTACCCCATTAACAATTCTCCTGCGCTGGCATAATACCTGCACTTACTTGGTAGTTCATCGTAAATTGAGTTGCTTTGTAATTCATTCTAAAAGTGATCAGAGGCATGGGTGTGGCTATAAGGGGAGATGAGGAGGCCACAACAGCTAAATTTATAATGTACAAAGTCAATGCGTATTTTCCTTATTTCTCTCTAGCTGCTTTGTAGTTCATGTGTACATTTTAGGTGTTTTGTGATTCAGATGTACATTTTAGGTGTTTTCTGGTTGGAGGGAGGTTTCGATCCGGTTTTCTACGGTATGTTCTAATGTATGGTATAGTTTTGGGGTGCTACGATATGTCCTGGGGGGGGGGGGGTTTCAGAGGGTTTTACATGGAAAATTGTATTGAGCACCTCTTGTTCCTGAGACATCTGATCTTGGTTGTGTTTATGACCTTTTCTCTGTATGTCCGTTAGGGCGTTGTTGTTTTTTCTGGATTGATGGATGTCCCTTTACTCTGTTATATTATGTGTGTATTGGTTTGCTTAATAAAGAAATATTATATATTAAAAATATATATATATAGTAACATAGTAAATGACAGCAGATAAAGACCTGAACGGTCCATCCAGTCTGCCCATAAGTTATACCAAATACATGATTAGATTAACTAGACTCTTCCTTGGGGCAGGGCAGGGCATGGGTGGGGCATGGGCAGGGATAGGGGGCCAAGTGTACTTGTGTGCCTAGGGTCCCTCGACGAATTAATCCTGCCCTGCCTCTACCTTGCCCTGCAGATCCTGCAATTGTGTGGCTTTAATAAGATCTTTAACATATAATGCTACTCCCCCTCCTTTTCTTCCTACCGTGTCTCTCCTGAACAGATTATAGCCCAGTATAACTATATCCCAGTCATGGGTTTAAAACTCATTATAGTTTATAAATCTTTCCTTAATTGCTTCTGATAATTTCAGCTATACACAATTGAAAGCAGTGCAACATGCAGAAAGTGAAGTTTAAAGAGTTTTTCACTTTCTGCATGTTGCATTGTTTTTAGCTGTGTATAGCTGAAATTATCAGAAGCAATTAAGGAAAGATTTATAAACTATAAAGAGTTTTTAAATCATGCAAAATTGTGATTTAGATTCTAAAGTATCAACTGCAAGAGCCAAGATTTTGGTGTAGTCCTCTAGGCTTTTTTGTAGCAGGGAGAATCAATATCCGACTTGTGCCTGGAAAACTTGTGCCTTAAGTGGCCGATGGTTGCATCTGCAACTGCCTTCAGCTCTCATCTCCTCCAGTACCAGGACACAACCACCATCTTACATCAAGCAGTCACCGCAAGAAGAGGTGCCAAATTTTGCAAGAGTTCACGAGATTACGTACACATGCACAAGATGCACTGCCTCCAGTGGTTACCTTACGTTCTGGAACATTGCCCGCCTCACTGCTATAACTTCACACAAGCGCTTTCCTGTGTCTGTACGCGATTGTCCTCTCCACTCTACCTCACAATTGCATACAGATGCAGGAAAGTGCTTGCGTGAGATTACAGCAGTGAGGCAGGCAATGTTTCAGAACAATGGTAGCCTACTGAGGTCCTCAAAATAGTACCTGGCAGACCGCATGTGGCCCCCGTGCCGCGAGTTTGAGACCATTGGTGTAGAGGTATACAGTGGTTTACTTACCTGAGGGCTTATACTCACCCAGAGCTCTGAGCACCTGCTCCATTGCTTCTGGTTTAAAGCCCTCTTCAGTAGATTAGCCAGCCTGTTGCCGAAGACACTTCTTCCCTTCTTTGATAGATGCATACCATCCCTGCTTAGTAGCCTTTAGAAAATCATCACATTGTCCAGGAAGCCAAAACTCTCTCCGACACCATCCACATAGCCACACATTCATCTCCGAGAAGTGAGCTTCTCTGCCCTGGATTTTACTCTTGACAGGGAGGATGGACAAGAATACCACCTGCATACCTGACTGCTTCATCTTCTCTCCCAGAAATACAGTTACTTTTGATACATTTACAGGGGTACCTGGTATACTCATTAGTGCCAACATGGATGAGCAGCATCGGATAATAGTCTTGAAGAGGCTTGATGAGTCTCGGCAAACTCTCCGTAATATCTTGGATTTCAGCGCCAGGCAGACAGCGTACCTCCTGGGACATCATGTCTGGTTTGCATATGGACGTTCTGTACCCCTCAGAAGGGAATTGCCAACCACCACCACCTTACGTCTCCTAGTGGTCACGGATCCAGCAATTTTGGGGATTTCAAGCTTTGATCTTACTCTCCCTGGGATGCTCTCATCTCCTTCTCTTCCAGGGTGGTATACCGGTTCTTCAGTTCCAGGGCAGGTGGAGTCACAGTACTAATCTTGCAGGGTTCCATAATCTGAGTCCAGCTGTCTTCACTCAGCAAAGCCAGGGCCGGCGTTAGGGGAGGGCAAACAGGGAAGCTGCCCTGGGGACCACAGCGCCTGGGGGTCCCACAGTCTGGGCATCTCTTCCCCTCATCAGGCCATCTTCCTCCCTTCCCATCACCTTCGCAAGTGCTTTTCAGAATCAAAGTTTTCTCTCTGAGGGATGCATCTCTCTCTCGTTCATGATCTCCATTATGTCTCTTCTCCATTCCCTTCTTCAATTTCCTGCATCTTTTTTCCAGGATACCTTGATGTCCAGCATGTCTGTTCTTCCTATGCACTTGTTGATCTCATAAATATCCGCCCTGCCTTCCCCCCATTATCCACAGCATCTCTCTTCTCCCTCTGCCTCTCCATGTTGTACAGTATGTCTGCCTTTCTCCCTTACTAGTTTATAAATTCAAAATCCAACTTATTCCCTCTCTCTCTCTTAACCATTCCCTCCACCCCATATAACAAATTCCCCTCTTCCCACACCCCCAGCCAGGGCAGGATTAATTTGTCAAGGCCCTCTGCCCCACCCCATGTACTTACCCATTTTCTTATTTACTTCTTTATTTCCACTTTATTTCTTTTTTACTTTTATTTTAAAATTCAAAACAAATAACAAAGATTACCATACCAGTGCCAGTGTACAGTTTTTCTACTATGCAACCTCCAAACATCTCTGAATAAATCCCCCCTTCCTTCCTAAAGGAAGAGATCTTCAGCTGGCAGCGCTTTGGGAAGCCCACCAATTTATATTTTGCATTTGAGTAGGAGGCATGGGACATGGCAGGAAGAAAATTTAGTGCCTGCTATTTTATTAGACTAATACATTTCTCAATTGGCATTCATAGGTTAAAACCTCTTTCTTCAAGTCAGTAAACTATACAGTATCCCTGTCCTGTCCTGAGGAAAGGAGTTATGGTTTGTGAATTAGTAATAAATGTAATAAAATTAGTCAAATAAACAGGGTCACCTTATTTCCATAAACAAATAAAACAAATAGAAATTTATTTCTGCCTTTGTTTGGTTTCTGTTTTCCTCATCTTCTCATCATTCTCTTCCTTCCATCCACTGTCTGCCCTATCTTTGCCTCTTCCATATGGCATCTGCTTTCTTTCTATGCCTCTTCAAGAAACTGTCTGCCTCCTCCCCCCCTTCTCATTGGTCTGGCACCCATCTTCTCCCCTCCACTCTCCCCATGGTCTGGCATCTCTGTCTTCTTCCCTTCCATCTCTCCCACCCTCCCACAGGTGGTTTTAGCATTTCTCTCCTCCTTCCCCCCCTACCTTGGTATCTCTCTCTCTTCTCCCTTTCCTTTTCTTTTCTGCTCTTCCTTCTCAATTTGTTTTCTACCTTTTATCTACTTACTTTCCAGTCCTCAATTTCCCTTTTATTGTGTTTACCTACAACTTTCTACCTCTTTCCCTCACCCCTTCCAGTATCTCACTAACTCTAATCTCTTCCCCCAATCCAGCATGCGCCCTTTTTTCTTTATCCCCTCCTTCCATACAGTATGTGCTTTCTCTCTCCTCTCCAATTCCTTCCAGAGTCTGCTCCCCTCTCTCTCCTCTCCACTTCCATCCAGCCTCTGTTCCCCTCTTGCTCCCCTCCCATCCAGAGTCAGCTCCCCTTTTGCTCCTCCCCACTTCCTTCCATTGTCTCTTCCCTCTCTCTCCACTTTCAGTGTCTGCTCCCCTTTTTCTCCTCCCCACTTCCCTTCAGTGTCTGTTCCCTCTCTCTCCACCCAGTGACTGTTCTACCTTCTATCTCCAATTCTTATCAGCGTATGCTCCCCTCTCTCTCCCCTCCTCACTTCTCTTCAGCTCCACTCAAACTCTTACCCTCATCAGGCCATCTTTCTCCCTTCCCATCACCTTGGCAAGCGCTTTTCAGAATCGAAATTCTCTCTCTCAGAGGGGTCCGGAGACGGCAGTCATTATCACAAGTCGCTCATGGCTGCCCCAAAGCTTTTCCTCTGATGCAATTTCCTGTTTCTGCCTGGGCGGCTTATGTCAGAGGAGAAGCTTTAGAGTAGCCGTGTGCGACTAGTGAGAATGGCTGCAGCATCTGGGCCCCTCAGAGAGAGAAAACTGATCCTGAAAAGCGCCCACAAAAGTGATGGAAAGGGAGGGAGATTGCTTGATGAAGGGAAGAGATGCCCTCACTGTGGGCCCCCCTGGAGCTGAGGGGCACTGGGCAGCTTTCATGAATGCCCTCCCCTAATACCAGCCCTAGCTGTGCTGAAGGAAGAAAGCTGGATTCGGATTAAAGAACCCTCGCATATCCAGCAAGATTCTAGCAGGTCCTATGCTTTTCATGGTGAAAGAGTGCAGGGAATAGATGTTTCCTCACTAATAGGTTGTGAAAGATACATAATCCAGGTGTAAACAACCCTTTTTGAGGTCAGAATTGTAGGATCCTGATGGGGAAAGAGTGTATGGAATGGATGTTTTCCTGCCTTATAGGTAGTTAAGGATGCTGAATCCAGATAGATGCAGCCCTTCCTAGAATTGCAAGATCCTGGTACATCCTGGCATATCCTGTGCTTCTGATAGAGAAAGAGTGTATGGAATGGATATTTTCTGCCTTATAGGTGGTTGAGGGTGCTGAAATCAGATAGAAGCAGCCCTTCCTGGGGTCAGAATTGCAGGATCCTGACAGATCCTGCTAGATCCTGGATATCCTGCAAATCCTGGCATATCCTGTGCTTCTGATGGTGAAAGAGTATGTGGAATGGATGTTTTCTGCCTTATAGGTGGTTGAGGATGCTAAAATCAGATAGATGCAGCCCTTCCTAGAGTCAGAATTGCAGGATCCTGGTACATCCTGGCATATCCTGTGCTTCTGATAGAGAAAGAGTGTATGGAATGGATATTTTCTGCCTTATAGGTGGTTGAGGGTGCTGAAATCAGATAGAAGCAGCCCTTCCTGGGGTCAGAATTGCAGGATCCTGACAGATCCTGCTAGATTCTGGATATCCTGCAAATCCTGCACATCCTGGCATATCCTGTGATTCTGATGGGGAAAGAGTGTATGGAATGGATGTTTTCTGCCTTATAGGTGGTTGAGGGTGCTGAAATCAGATAGATGCAGCCCTTCCTGGGGTCAGAATTGCGGGATCCTGACAGATCCTGCTAGATCCTGTATATCCTGCAAATCCTGGCATATCCTGTGCTGATGGGAAAAGAATGTATGGAATGGATGTTTTCTGCCTTATAGGTGGTTGAGGATGCTGAAATCAGATAGATGCAGCCCTTCTTAGAGTCAGAATTGCAGGATCCTGGAACATCCTGGCATATCTTGTGCTTCTGATGGGGAAAGAGTGTATGGAATGGATGTTTTCTGCCTTATAGGTGGTTGAGGGTACTGAAATCAGTTAGATGCAGCCCTTCCTGGGTCAAAATTGCAGGATCCTGATAGATCCTGCTAGATCCTGGATATCCTGCAAATCCTGGCATATCCTGCGCTTCTGATGGGGAAAGAGTTTATGGAATGGATGTTTTCTGCCTTATAGGTGGTTGAGGATGCTGAAATCAGATAGATGCAGCCTTTCCTAGAGTCAGAATCACAGGATCCTGGTACATCCTGGCATATCCTGTGCTTCTGATAGGGAAAGAGTGTATGGAATAGATGTTTTCTGCCTTATAGGTGGTTGAGGGTGCTGAAATCAGATAGATGCAGCCCTTCCTGGGGTTAGAATTGCAGGATCCTGACAGATCCTGGAGATCCTGAAAATCCTGCACATCCTAGCATATCCTGTGATTCTGATGGGGAAAGAGTGCATGGAATGGATGTTTTCTGCCTTATAGGTGGTTGAGGGTGCTGAAATCCGATAGATGCAGTGCTTCCTGGGATCAGAATTGCAGGATCCTGGTACATTCTGGCATATCCTTTGCTTCTGATAGGGAAAGAGTGTATGGAATGGATGTTTTTCTGCCTTATAGGTGGTTGAGGATGCTGAAATCAGATAGATGCAGCCCTTCCTGGGGTCAGAATTGCAGGATCCTGACAGATCCTGCTAGATCCTGGATATCCTGCAAATCCTGGCATATCCTGTGATTCTGATGGGGAAAAAGTGCATGGAATGGATGTTTTCTGTCTTATAGGTGGTTGAGGATGTTGAAATCAGATAGATGCAGCCCTTCCTGGGGTCAGAATTGCAGAATCCTGGTACATCCAGACACATCCTGGCATATCCTGTGCTTTTGATAGGGAAAGAGTGTATGGAATGGATGTTTTCCTGCCTTATAGGTAGTTAAGGATGCTGAATCCAGATAGATGCAGCCCTTCCTAGAATTGCAAGATCCTGGTACATCCTGGCATATCCTGTGCTTCTGGTAGAGAAAGAGTGTATGGAATAGATGTTTTCTCCCTTATAGGTGGTTGAGGGTGCTGAAATCAGATAGATGCAGCCCTTCCTGGGGTCAGAATTGCAGGAGCCTGACAGATCCTGCTAGATCCTGGATATCTTGCAAATCCTGCACATCCTGGCATATCCTGTGCTTCTGATGGGCAAAGAGTGCATGGAATGGACGTTTTCTCCCTTATAGGTGGTTGAGGGTGCTGAAATTAGATAGACGCAGCCCTTCCTGGGGTCAGAATTTCAGGATCCTGAGAGATCCTGCTAGATCCTTGATATCTTGCAAATTCTGCACATCCTGGGATATCTTGTGCTTCTGATGGGGAAAGAGTGTATGGAATGGATGTTTTCTGCCTTATAGGTGGTTGAGGGTACTGAAATCAGTTAGATGCAGCCCTTCCTGGGTCAAAATTGCAGGATCCTGACAGATCCTGCTAGATCCTGGATATCCTGCAAATCCTGGCATATCCTGTGCTTCTGATGGTGAAAGAGTATGTGGAATGGATGTTTTCTGCCTTATAGGTGGTTGAGGATGCTAAAATCAGATAGATGCAGCCCTTCCTAGAGTCAGAATTGCAGGATCCTGGTACATCCTGGCATATCCTGTGCTTCTGATAGAGAAAGAGTGTATGGAATGGATATTTTCTGCCTTATAGGTGGTTGAGGGTGCTGAAATCAGATAGAAGCAGCCCTTCCTGGGGTCAGAATTGCAGGATCCTGACAGATCCTGCTAGATTCTGGATATCCTGCAAATCCTGCACATCCTGGCATATCCTGTGATTCTGATGGGGAAAGAGTGTATGGAATGGATGTTTTCTGCCTTATAGGTGGTTGAGGGTGCTGAAATCAGATAGATGCAGCCCTTCCTGGGGTCAGAATTGCGGGATCCTGACAGATCCTGCTAGATCCTGTATATCCTGCAAATCCTGGCATATCCTGTGCTGATGGGAAAAGAATGTATGGAATGGATGTTTTCTGCCTTATAGGTGGTTGAGGATGCTGAAATCAGATAGATGCAGCCCTTCCTAGAGTCAGAATTGCAGGATCCTGGAACATCCTGGCATATCTTGTGCTTCTGATGGGGAAAGAGTGTATGGAATGGATGTTTTCTGCCTTATAGGTGGTTGAGGGTACTGAAATCAGTTAGATGCAGCCCTTCCTGGGTCAAAATTGCAGGATCCTGATAGATCCTGCTAGATCCTGGATATCCTGCAAATCCTGGCATATCCTGCGCTTCTGATGGGGAAAGAGTTTATGGAATGGATGTTTTCTGCCTTATAGGTGGTTGAGGATGCTGAAATCAGATAGATGCAGCCTTTCCTAGAGTCAGAATCACAGGATCCTGGTACATCCTGGCATATCCTGTGCTTCTGATAGGGAAAGAGTGTATGGAATAGATGTTTTCTGCCTTATAGGTGGTTGAGGGTGCTGAAATCAGATAGATGCAGCCAGTGGCGTACCTAGGGGGGGGCGGGGGGGGCGGGCCGCCCCGGGTACCATCCCTGAGGGGGTGTTCCCGGCCTTGCCGCTCAGTCCCCCCCACACCCGAAGGACCGCTCGCCCCACTGACCTTCCAGCACACCTATGAAGCAGCCCGCAGCAGGATCGCGACGTCAGCAATCCCTCAGCTGCTTGGGCGCTGCTTCCTGCGCCGCGGTCCCGTCCCTCCTCTGACGTCAGAGGAGGGGGCGGGACCGCGGCGCAGGAAGCAGCTCCTAAGCAGCGCAAAGATAGCTGACGTCGCGTCGCGATCCTGCTGCGGCTGCTTCATAGGTAGTGCGGGGAGGCCAGGGGGGCGAATGGTCCTTCGGGGTGGGTCGGGGCATCAGGCCTTCAGGGTGGGGCGGGCGGGCGGGCAGGCAGACTTTCAAGGGGGAGGGGGGTGACAGGCAGGCAGGCAGGCCTTCAAGGGGGGGTGCAGGTCTTCGGGGGGGGGTGCAGACCTTCAAGGGGGTGCAGGCCTTCAAGGGGGGGACAGGCAGGCAGGCCTTCAAGGGGGGGGACAGGCCTACAAGGGGGGGGGGGCAGGCCTACAAGGGGGGGGGGGACAGGCCTACAAGGGGGTGCAGGCCTACAAGGGGGGGGGGGGGACAGGCCTTCAAGGGGGGACAGGCCTTCAGGGGGGGTGCATGCCTTCAGGGGGGGGTGCCGACCTTCAAGGGGGTGCAGGTCTTCAAGGGGGGGACAGGCCTTCAAGGGGGGACAAGCAGGCAGGCCTTCAAGGGGGGGACAGGCCTACAAGGGGGTGGGACAGGCCTTCAAGGGGGTGCAGGCCTTTGGGGGGGTGCCAACCTTCAAGGGGGGGTGCAGGCCTTCAAGGGGGGGGGACAGGCCTTCAAGGGGGGACAAGCAGGCAGGCCTTCAAGGGGGTGGGACAGGCCTTCAAGGGGGTGCAGGCCTTTGGGGGGTGCCAACCTTCAAGGGGGGGTGCAGGCCTACAAGGGGGTGGGACAGGCCTTCAAGGGGGTGCAGGCCTTTGGGGGGGTGCCAACCTTCAAGGGGGGGTGCAGGCCTTCAAGGGGGGGGGGACAGGCCTTCAAGGGGGGACAAGCAGGCAGGCCTTCAAGGGGGGGTCAGGCCTTCAAGGGGGGGGACAGGCCTTCGGGGGTGCAGGCCTTCGGGGTGGGTGCAGGCCTTCGGGGTGGGTGCAGGCATTCGGGGTGGGTGCAGGCCTTCGGGATGGGTGCAGGCCTTCAGGGGGGGACAGACCTTCGGGTGGGGGGTACAATCCTTCAGGGAGGGTGCAGGCCTTCAGGGGTGGGGTTTAGGCCTTCAGAGGGGGACAGACCTTCGGGTGGGAGGTAAAGTCCTTCGGGGGGGTGCAGGTCTTCAGGGGTGGGGTGTAACCCTTCGGAGGGGGGACAGACCTTCGGGGGAGGGGGGTCCTGGTGTAAAAGTACACAGAGGGAGAGAGGGAAGGGGGGGTTCAAAGATACGTGCATATGCCAGACTTTGGGGGTTAGAAATAATGGGTCTAAAAACAGAGGAGTGGGAGAGAGATGGTGCATAATGGGATTTAGGGAGGGAAGGAACAGAAAGGGAGAGAACTTGGAAACAGGGGATGGTGTGGAGGGGGGATAGAGATACTGGATAGGAGGATAGTTGGGAACAGAAAGGGAGAGATGGTGGATCCTGGGGTGGTGGGGAGTTGAGAAAAGGTGAATCTGTGGATGGAGACAAAAAAAAGGAAAGATGCCAGATCTCCAGGAGAGGGAAGGGAAACGGAAGGGGAGAACAGAGATGGCAGACGGATGGTTAGCACGGAGAAAGGAGACCCTGGCAAGCAAGACAACAAGAGCCTGGGACCAACAAGATTTGAATATTGATCAGAGAACAAAAGGTAGAAAAAATAATTTTATTTTCTGTTTTGTGATTACAATATGTTAGATTTGAAAAGTGTACATGAGACAGCTTGAAATGGGAACTTTTCTATTTTTGTGAATGGCAAGGCTGAGTTCAGTTAAAATATATGCTTTATAAGAAAATATAATAATGTGTTTTATAAAGTTTATAAGCATTGCTGGCATACTCGGTGAGGTGTTCCTAGTGTTGGTGGTGGTGGTAGCATGTCAGTGTGTTGAGAGGAAGAGGTAGTCTGGGAAATTCTGCTGAGCAAACTCTGGGCCCATTTCCACCCCCAGTTAGTCCACTCCACTCAACTGGTTCACACACTGAGTGGGTCTTTGGGTGTTATTTCTGGGTAGTTGTTTTAGAATCTCTTCCAGTGGTTTGTCAGTATCTCCTTCTGGTCCAAGGAAGGAAACTTTGTCAACCTTAGCATTGACCTTCAGAATATGTTTGTAACAGCGCTGCTTGTGTGGCATTAGGCTATGTAGTGATCGAAAGAAAAAAACAGACCTTTGCACATTTTTGCACTATATGGTGGGTGTATGAGGAGATTCATTTCCTGCACAGTTAAGTCCATGTGAAGTTACCTTGTGCTGTATTTGACATCTAGCAAGGTCTCTGTTTGGAAGGAAAGATCTAAGCTTAAAAATGAAGTGGCCAGAAGTTATGTTAAAAGTAGATAGCGTAGCTGGTTTTAAGAAAGGTTTGGACAAATTCCTGGAGGAAAAGTCCATTGTCTGTTATTAAGACATGGGGGAAGCGTCTGCTTGCCCTGGATTGGTGCACTCAGCAGCAACAAATACTAGTTTTGGCTGGCTCTTTCCCCGCATTTCTCCTCTCTTCCCCACGATTTAATATCCAGTTCAGGCAGTAAGTAAATGCATCGGCAGGGGGGGTCTGGTAAGTCTTGGGGGCTGGGGATGGAAGGTGAGAATCAGTTCTGTAGGCTATCAGAAATTTGCTTAATTATCTACTCACACAGAAAAGCAGTAAAGTCAATAGGTTCTCTGAGTGGGAACAACCTGTTTGATCTTGCACTCTTGTGATTGACCAATTGTTTATCACTGTTTAATTTATCACATTGATTAATTTGAGCACACCTGAGGTGTCCTATGATGGTGTGCACTGCAGGCAGAGGAGCCTTATTGTGTAAAGCACTGGAGAATTCTCTCCTCTCGCTTACCTCTCACGCTGAGGACACCCTGCTTCAGTATAATCATTTATATGATTTATCTTATAAACATTATTATGTGGTCTTTTCCTCAAGTGCTGAGACATCAGGTTGTTCCCACTTGGAGAACCTATTGACTTTTACTGCTTTTCTGTGTGGCTTTAACATTTTTGCTATTCAGTATACCTAAACTATTATTCAGTAGAAAAAATTTGGTTTGTTCAATCAAATCCTGTGTGGACATTGGACTTCTATGAGTGAATGTTCTGCTTGATTGAACAAACTAAATTTTTTCTACTGAATAATAGTCTAGGTACAATGAAAGTAAATAGCAAAAATGTTTGAGTAGATAATTAAGGAAATCTTTTTCATATTGCTTGCTTATGGACTGGGAAAAAAGACTGTTCAAGCAAATGTCTCCAGAACTGCTTTAATGGAAAAATGTGATTTTTTTTTTTAAGTACTTTGTGAAATTTATTGTTGTTGTGAAATTTATTGTTATACTTTGTTTAAACTTAAAAAGCGGTGTCATTAACAGTGAATCTAATCGAAAAATCGATTCAACAGGGTGAATCGGATCGAATGAAATATTTTTCTCTGAATCGGGCAGCACTATTGGCTACCATGAGAATGGGCTACTGGGCATGATGGACCATTGGTGTGACCCAGTTAGGCTATTCTTATGTTATGTTCTCATCTGTAGGGGCCTTTGTTTTCACTTCTTATTTTAATGTATTTTTTTCCTGGGAACTTATCAGTGTTTTTTTATAATGGGAACAAAAATGGAAGAGAATTAATGTGTGTGGAATGGGGGGGTAACTAATTTCTTCAGCTAAATAATTCAATCCACTTCAAACAGACATAGGAGAACTCACGCACCATTCACATACCCTCCAACCAAAAACGTCAAAAGAAAAAAACTGTTCGACAACCTCCTAGCCATTCGAGCTGCAACACTTGACCCCCAACTCTACAACCTATTGACCTCGACCACAAACTACAAAACCTTAAAAAAAGAAATAAAAACCCTTCTATTCAAAAAACACATAAAACCAAACTAACATAATCAGAACTGTCCCAAGCATCACCTGCAACTACTCCATATGTACTTCTGATGTCATGACAATTCAGACATAATTTATGTTATGTTATGTTTGGAATAATGGTTACATAAATGAGGTTCAATAAAAGAAAATTTTCACTGCCTGTTTCTTTTTTTTTTTTTTTTTTTTTTTTTTTTTTGGTGCCGTTTCTATTCTGACCATTTATTCCATTTCATGGTTATTGCAAAAAAAAAAAAAAAAAAAAAAAATTTTACATGGGGGGGGGGGTGTCAAAAAATGATGGGCCCCGGGTGCCACATACCCTAGGTACGCCACTGGATGCAGCCCTTCCTGGGGTTAGAATTGCAGGATCCTGACAGATCCTGGATATCCTGAAAATCCTGCACATCCTAGCATATCCTGTGATTCTGATGGGGAAAGAGTGCATGGAATGGATGTTTTCTGCCTTATAGGTGGTTGAGGGTGCTGAAATCCGATAGATGCAGTGCTTCCTGGGATCAGAATTGCAGGATCCTGGTACATTCTGGCATATCCTTTGCTTCTGATAGGGAAAGAGTGTATGGAATGGATGTTTTTCTGCCTTATAGGTGGTTGAGGATGCTGAAATCAGATAGATGCAGCCCTTCCTGGGGTCAGAATTGCAGGATCCTGACAGATCCTGCTAGATCCTGGATATCCTGCAAATCCTGGCATATCCTGTGATTCTGATGGGGAAAAAGTGCATGGAATGGATGTTTTCTGTCTTATAGGTGGTTGAGGATGTTGAAATCAGATAGATGCAGCCCTTCCTGGGGTCAGAATTGCAGAATCCTGGTACATCCAGACACATCCTGGCATATCCTGTGCTTTTGATAGGGAAAGAGTGTATGGAATGGATGTTTCCTGCCTTATAGGTGGTTGAGGATTCTGAAACCAGATAGATGTCCTTCCTGGGGTCAGAATTGCAATATCCTGGTATGGAATATTGTGCACCTTGCCCTAGCCCTCTATGTTTAAGAGGGCAGTCTGCTCTTACTTCCAGCGTGTTCTGTCAACCAATTTTGGATACTATTTAAAGGAGGTCAGGTGGTACTGCTAGAGCCAGAATGAGAGGGCTGGGGTGTACTCAGGTAGGGTTACCAGATTACCCATTTGGAAATCTGGACCCCCTAGACCCACCCAGTTCCACCCATTCCTGTCCCATCATGTCCCAATCATGCCGCCAATCCCACCCTAACTCTGCCCACACTACTTGCCGGGTTTTCAAAAGCCATCCGGATCTCCAGACGTTCTCAAAAGGAGGGCATTTCTGGGGAAACCTGGATGTCTCATAGCCCTACAGTCAGGTATCCCTGAAAGCTACACATAAAGCAAAACTGTGTTGCAGCTGGTGTAACTGCAGGCAGAAGCGTTTTGCACTTTTTTTTTCAGGATGTCTGAAGTTAATTTACATTCTGGGTTAAAGTTAAAAAACTCATGTCCAAGAAACATGGGGAGAGGACAATAATCTATAGTGCACCTTGGATTCATGTTAATTTTGAACCCAAGCATTTTCTGGTAGAAGACAGATTCCACCTTTTCAACAGTGTCACACTTTAGTCCATCCAGAAGGAGTTGATCTTCTCCTGCTGCAGGTTTAGAAATATTAATGGAAGGAGGAGGAGCTACATCCTGCTGCACTGTTTAAAAGACAGTAACATTAACTTGCATAGGGGAGCATGTGGCACTGTGGTTAAATCTACAGCCTCAGCACGCTGAGGTTGTGGGTACAAACCCAGGCTGCTCCTTGTGACCCTGGGATAGTCTCTTAACCCCCCTCCATTGCCCCAGGTACATTAGATTGATTGTGAGCCCCACCAGGACATGCAGAAAAAAATGCTTGAGTACCTGAATAAATTCATGTAAACCAGGGGTGCCCACACTTTTTTGGCTTGCAAGGTACTTTTAAAATGACCAAGTCAAAATGATCTACCAACATTTTTTTAAAAACACAAAACACATTGTACACAGAGAAAATGTTAATTATCATTTGAATTCGGATTTTTTTTCAGAGGTCAAGGCAGATGACTTTAAAATATGAAATGTCACCTCAGTAACAACTATACTAAAATAGACAAATATACCCCTCCCCTTTTACTAAACCGCAATAGCGTTTTTTAGCACAGGGAGCTGCACTGAATGCCTTGCACTGCTCTCGATGCTCATAGGCTTCCTGCGCCAAAAACTGCTATTACGGTTTAGTAAAAGGGGGCCAAAGTGCAACATATAGGCAGCAGATATAAATTCTCAAAACGGACACATTTTGATCACTAAATTGAAAATAAAATCATTTATCCTACCTTTTTTGTCTGGTGATTTCATGAGCCTCTGGTTACACTTCCTTCTTCTGTAAAGCCAATATTTCTTTCTTTCTTTCTCTCTCCCCCTGCCTGCATACCTTTCTTTCTCTCTTCCCCTGCCCTTCTCTTTATTTCTGCCTTTCTTTCTCTGTCCCCCTGCCATCATGCCAATTTCTCCACTTCCCTGATTCTTTTCCTATCCCCACCCCCAAGCCACCAACACGATTTCTCCATGCTGCTTCCACGAGCCAGGCCTGGCGTTGCCTTTGCGATCTTTTTCTCCCTGCTGCTTCTCCAAGCCAGGCCTGGTGTGTACAAGCGTCGTGCCCACAAGATTTCACCTCTGATGTCAATTCTAACGTTGGGGAGGATGTTCCAGGCCAGCCAGGCAGCGATTGGCTGGCCCAGAACTTCTTCTCCAACGTCAGAATTGACGTCAGAGGTGAAGTCTTGTGAGTCCGGTGCTTGTACACACCAGGCCTGGCTTGGAGAAGCAGCAGGGAGAAAAAGATCACAAAGGTAATGCAATCGACTCGCATTGCCTTTGCGATCTACTGGTCGATTACGATCGACCATTTGGGCACCCCTGATGTAAACCATTCAGAGCTCCCCTGGGTGAACAGTATAAAAAATTTAATAAATCTGAATTATTAGTTTCAGTAAGGTTGACCAGGTTACTGAAATTCTAAATCCAAAGTATTGCTGTTCTTTTTTTTTTCCTCTGTGTGATAAGTTATAGCCTATTTTTACTGCCCCTCTGGTTGTCACTCTGCAGGTAGCCTATTTTACTGCCCCTCTGGCTGTCATTCTGCAGGGAGTCCCCACGCTGACATCGTCTTCTCTGCCGGTCCGCCCATACAGGAAGAGAAGAAAATGTCATAAGGGGAGGGACCGGCAGAGAAGGAGAAGACGGAGTTGTAAGCCTATTTTTATTCCCGTCTGGTTGTCATTGTAAACTAAAGTGAGTCCCCGCGTTGACGTCTTCTTCTCTGCCGGTCCGCCTACTCGGGAAGAGAAGAGCGTGTCATAAGGGGCGGGACCGGCAGAGAAGGAGAAGACGGCGTTGTAGGGGACTCCAGTAAATGCATAGCAGCAGCTGTGGCAATCAAAAAAAGAGGAGGTCTGCTATTAAGGTGGACCAGGATCCTGGAAAATCCGGCAAATCCTGCAATTTTACCAGGATCTCAATACAAGTCTATGAGGATCCCGTCAACTTCCGGGTGCCACGAGAATGTTACTCATGGTGGTGAACAACTAGAGGTTCGTGGGAAGGGAAGTGGGGGGGACGGTCGCATAACATGGGATGAGCGGAGGCACAGAAACATGGGCGGGGGAAAGACGTCTCCACCAAGGGTGCCTCTCACCCTTGTTATGTCTCTGGTCCTGTCTGGGCTTTGGCTTTGAAAATCCGGTTATTATTGGATATTCAGCCCTTAAGCAGCCACGAGGTAGCACAAAAATAGGTCAGACTTTTATGTGGTCCCATTTATGCACTAAACCTGACTGATTAAGGGCTGAATATTAGCACTTAATCAGCCAAGTGCTGACTGTCCCTGGAACGACCCCAACCTAGCTGGCTTTGAGTTAGATGCTAATCACAAACTTCTGCAACAATTAGTGGCTAGCCCCGACCGTGGGATTTAACAAGTCAGCAACCAACTATATCACTTTCAGTATCAGCCAGATCTTGGTTTTGGATCATAACACCTTTTTTTTAAGGGACTTCCACTAACTTTCAGATTTACTGATTCATTATTTCCCAGCTAGATCATTATTTTCTCAGAGGCCCTTTTACTGAAGCTTAATATACACTAGTACCCTGAGATCCAAAGTTATAAAATAAAATATGCAGCACTTACTTTCCCTCCTTTTACTAAGCCTCGGTACAGGTTTCTAGTGTGGCTCAGAGCATTAAATGCTCAGACGCTGCTCCCACGCTCATAGAATTCCTATGAGTGTCGGAGTTGGAGCAGCATCAGAGCATTTTGTGCCCAGAGCCACTGGCTTGAATACTGCGGCTTAGTAAAAGAGCCTTAATGCATGCTAATTCCATTAGCGTGTGCTAAGCTTTAGTAAATGGGCTCAAAATTGCTTTCTATTTCCTCAGTAGCTATGGCCAGATTGGATACCACCTGGGAGGCAGCCATTTTTAAAATCTAGCACCAGCACTGTGGAGCAGTATTCCACAAAATTAAACTTAAAAAAAAAATTAAGGACGATTTAAAAATGTACTATTTTCCATTGATCTTTGCTGATTTGTAACCTGCCCTTTCCAGAAATTGACAGGTAGTGATAGGAGTCTGGACTGTAATTCAGGGAAACTGTTACTTTTAACTTGCAGGGACATATACAAATCTTAGCATCTTAGGGCTCCTTTTATGAAGCCACATTAGCGGCTTTATCGCACGCGACTTTTTATCATGTGCTAACCCCCGCGCTAGCCGAAAAACTACCGCCTGCTCAAGACGAGGCGGTAGCAGCTTGCGCAACTGGCAAATTAGCGCACGCTATTACGCTAACGCAGCTCTGTAAAAGGAACCCTTAGTGTTTTCTCTCTCATATTTTTGATGTTGTTTTTTTATTTGTTAATTTTGAAATCAAGTTTCAAGTTTATTATTAACATTTGATGAATCGCCTATTTAAATTACTAAGCGATGAACAAAATTTAAAAATAGCGTAAATTACATAAAAACAAACTAAATAACAAAATTCTATAATTTAATACAAACATGAGAAGGGAGGGAAGGAGGAAAAGTTACAATTTTTATCTTAGAAGAAATAGACAAGCAAGGAAAATACAAGAGGAAATGGAGGGGGTTAAAACTAGAGCACATTTTAAATTTATGGTAAATTTAGATGTTAAAAGCATCTTTAAAAAGATAAGATTTTAGCGATTTTTTAAAAAATGTAAGATCCTTTTCGTTTTTAATATATTGTGGCAGAGAGTTCCACCATTGAGGGTCCATTACGGAGAACATGTCTGATCTTCTCGTGCCTACTATTTTTAAGGAAGGGACAGATAAAGAGATTTTGATATGATGACCGAAGTGGACGTAAAGTGTTATGAGGTATTAACATTTTAGATATGAATTGAGGTTCATTAAAAGTTAAAGTTTTAAATATAAGCAGCATGACCTTAAAGGTTATGTGATGGCTGATTGGGAGCCAATGGGCATCGGTCATCAATGGCGAAACATGATCATATTTCTTGGCGTTGTATATTAACTTGATCGCTGTGTTTTGTATGATCTGCAATCTTCTTTTTTCTTTTTGGGAAATATTGAGTAAAAGTACGTTACAATAATCTATTTTTGCTATAATCAGAGAGTGGATCAGTATTTTGATTGATTTGGGGGTAAGAAATTTGGTGGATGATCGGATTAAGCGTAGCTTATAAAAGCAAGTTTTAACTATGTAAGAAATATGTTCATGATAAAGTAATCAATTACAACCCCGAGAATTTTTAAAGTGGAAAGTAAATTTAAGGGGGTATTATTAAGGACAAATGGGGTCTTCAAGTCCATGTCCTTTTTCCAAGTGAAGAGCATTGTTTTGGTCTTTTTTATGTTTAATGCCAATTTATTCGAATTAAGCCAGTTTTAAATTATTTCAAGCTTTTTATTGATTGACGAGATGCCATTGATATTTTCTGGATCTAGTGGATGAATAAGTTGAATGTCATCGGCGTAAGAAAAAGGCGTGAAACCAATTGACTGACAGATATTTAGTAATGGAGAGAGAAAGATGTTGAACAGGAGAGGGGACAGAATGGAACCTTGTGGAATTCCAAAAGAAGAAGAGTAGGCTTCAGAGTGTTCATTGTTAAACCTAACTAGTGAGGTACGATTGTCAAGGTACGAAGTAAACCAGGTAAGTACATGGTCATTTATACCTATCAATTCTAACCAGTTAAGGAGTAGGTCATGGTCTATTGTGTCGAAAGCTGCCGAAATGTCTAATGAAAATAGAACAACGGATTTATGGAAACCATTTCATTTTGGTTATTATGATTGTTATTTCTCTTCTTGTTCTATTTGTAATGTTGCATTATGCTGTAAACGACTCTGACCTGTTGGAAGTACAATAAAGCAAATTTACTAATAAACAGGGTTGGTGCTCAGCCACTGGCGATGAGCAATTTTTTTTATTTTTTTTTGGTTGTGGCATTGTTATTCCCAGATGTTCAGTGCCAGGCTGTGTCTGGTCACCAGTATTGAATATCCAAGTTTATGTGACCATCTGTCTCTTATGGCATTCATCACTTATGACATTCATCACTTAACTGCATAAGCAGCACTGCATAAACATAAGAACATAAGAAATGCCTTCACCGGATCAGACCCTAGGTCCATCTAGTCTGGTGACCCGCACATGCGGAGGCCAAGCTAGGTGTTCCCTGATTAAGACCTTGTTAACCCATATCCCTCAATGTGATTTGCAAGAAGGTGTGCATCCAGATTGCCCTTGAATCCCAGAATGGTGGTCTCCGTCACAACCTCCTCCGGTTCCCTGATTAACCTCTAAACTTAGGCTTTCAAGTGCCAACTCCACCTCTAGCCAGTTTTGAGTTTAACGGTCTGTGGTGATATTCAGTGGCATTAACCTGTTAAGTGCCACTGAACATCAATGGATAGCCCCGAACAACTGATTTAACCAGCCAGATCCATTTCTGGCCAGTGAAATTGCTTTGAATATCAGCCCCATTATTTTTACAGGGCAGCTCTTGAAGGGGGTGGTGATGAAGTCATTTTTATTGTTGATTTTAATTATCAAAGCACAGGAGGCAGTGGCGGTGACGCCACTCCCCGCCCTCTTCTCTGCCCTCGCTCCTTTCTGACTTTCCTCCCCATACCTCCTTAATTTTCCCAGCATGAGTAGCATTACAAACTTGCTGCCCGCATTGTGTTGGCTTTCCCTCTGACATCACTTCCTAGGTACGGGACCCAGAAGTGATGTCGGAGAGAGCCGACAGCGATGTGGGCAGCAAGTTTATGATACTGCTTGTGCCCTGAAAATTAAAGAAGTACGAGGAAAGGAAGGGAATGGACACACGCACATGGCAGTGAGGGGTCAGGAAGGAGTGGGGGTGGGGTAGATAATATGGCGTGTGCCTGCACCCCTACCAAAATGGCGCCCGGGGTGGACCGCCCCCCTCCCCTTACTATGCCACTGGGTGGGGCTAATGACCTGAAAATTAATGCAGGTGGGGTGTGGATGGTGGGGTCACAAGGCTGAAGTTTCGTCTAGGATGCCTAATATTCTTGCATCAGCCCTATTTTTTGTTCGCATTTAACTTGATTGAGCAGACTATCTGAAGCTTGAAACTAGTGTACATGATATGATGTCGTTTTTGCTTTTAAAATCTACTGCTTTTTTGGACATTCTGTTAAAATGTCCTTAAAACAATGAGAGAGGCAGAAACAGAATGACCTACCACAGCATAAGCAAGAAATTGTTGACAGGTGGAATTTAATCTCTCTATACAGCAGCAGGACTCCTAGAGCAACAAAAATTAGCTACATTTCTGTCAATGATGATAAAGGGAGATGGACTGTGTGACTCATTCCAGCTCACCAGAAGCTGATGTCCTACCTGTAGCATTGAAGCTTTATCAACACTCTGAAAAAGGGATACCTCATGCTCATGTCAGAAAGTAAAGTTATGTTAGGACTGTGACACCGAGGAAACTGGAAGACAGCTCAGGGTGAGGAAAAGAAAAGTAACCCCCAAGAGTTTTGCTGTTTTCTCAGCACCCTCTTGGAATTTGAACATGAAATATTACTGTTGTATTTATTTATTTTTTTTGTTATTATCTACAGTACATTTATGTTCTGAGTGGAATTAGATTATCTTTAAACATGGTGATGTTACAGACATTTTAACATGGCCACCCAGTGATTTTCACTCATTAAAAAAATGTTTGCACTGTATGGTATGTTTGGTATGTTGTTTTGGTATATTTTTTTTTATCTGTACACTGCCTTGAAGGTTTGATTAGATGGTATAAGAAATTTTAAATAAACTTGAAAGTGTAAAATACGACTATTTGCAAAACAAAAATGGAGTACCAACTTACTGTTAATGATGTTACAGTGAGAGACATTTGTAAACAACAATTTGAATAATTCATATTTGATAATGTGAAAATTTATGAATAATATATATAAGAACAGCTATACTTGGGTCAGATCAATGGTCCATCTAGCCCAGTATTCTGTTTCCACAGTAGTCAATCCAAGTTCCAAATAATAATAATAACAACAATTTATATACCGCAGGACCGTGAAGTTCTATGCGGTTTACAATGATTAGAAATGTTACAGATTGAATGGAATAAACAAAGTACAGACTTAGTGATTGATAGTTCTAAAGATCGTTTGTTGAGGACTAAGATTGTATAGGTTGGTTTCTAAGTATTTCAGGAACAGATGTGTTTTTAGGCGTTTCCTGAATTCCCTATAGGTAGTAGGCACGAGTAATTGTTCTAGGTCTTTACCCCATAGTGCTGCTTGATGTGAGAAAAGATATTGGTGATGACTTTTAAATTTACAGCCTCCAACCGGTGGGGAAACAAAGTTCGGGTGAGAGCTTCGCGTGTGTCTGTTGGCTGTGAAAGAGAAAAGGTCTGTTATATATTTAGGGGCTAAGCCATAAAGTACCTTGAAGCAAAAACAACCAAACTTGAATTTCACACGTGCCTTCATCGGCAGCCAATGTAGAAGTCGGTAGGAAGGTGTTATGTGATCAAACTTCTTCAGTCCACAAAGAAGTCTAACCGCTGCATTTTGTACTAGTTGCAATCGCCGCATATTCTTCTGGGGGAGTGCCAAGTAGGTGATGTTACAATAATCGAGTTGACTCAGTATAAGGGATTGTACCAGAAACCCACGTAGTACCATTCCTCCAAATCCAGGGCAAGCAGTGACTTCCCCGTGTCTTTCTCAATAGCAGACTATAGACTTTTCCTCCAGGAATTTATGCAAACCTTTTTTAAACTTAGCTAGATTAACTGCTGTTGCCACGTTTTCCAGTAACGAATTCTAGAGCTTAACTATTCTTTGAGTATAAGATCTTTCCTCCTATTTGTTTTTAAATATATTTCCATGTAACTTCATTGAGTGTCCCCTAGTCTTCATAATTTTTGAAAGAGTAAAAAATCAATTCACTTTTACCAGTTCAACACCTCTCAGGATTTTGTAGACCTTATTCATTTCTCCCTCGGCCCTCAGACATCCAAAATGAAGAGCCCTAACCTCTTTAGTCTTTCTTCATGCAAGATGAGTTCCATCCCCTTTATCATCTCAGTTGCTCTTTTTTAACCTTTTCTAATTCCACTATATCTTTTTTGGGATAGGGCAACCAGAATTGAATTCAAGCATTTCAGATTGAAACGTCAGTTATGGGTAGAATACAGAAGTAGATTGCTGGGCCTTTATTATGCGCAGTAAAAATTTGATGTTGTCGCATCAAACATGATTCTCCGCCTGGGTAAATTAAGAGTATATAAATAGGTCTGTCCCTGCAGCCCCTCCTCACTGGGAACATCATATAATTTGCTATAACTAGATGACAACAACCGACAAATGTTTTTCATCTGTTATAATACTCTCTTCCGTGTCCAATTGCAAAAGTAAAATTCTCTCCCCTCTCAACTTATCATGAGCGCGCTAGGAATTTTCCTCCTATTTCCATGTTTATAAATATTATATTTATAATAAGCTAAAGATTTACTCAACACTCCCTTCTTTATCTTTTTTCAAAGCCTGTATCTTATCAATTATCCCTTTTCTGTCACTCCCCTCTTTTTAGCAACTGCCGAAGCAGCCACACATTCTTCTACCCACCACCTTTTTAACTTTGCATGTTCGACTTCATCCAAGTGGGTTTCTTGCAATACTACAATATTTGTCTTATAGCGTTGTGTTGTAATATTTTTGAATGCTTTATGAGAGAGTTTATACCCCCTACATTCCATGTTACCTCGTTCAGAGTATAAAAATAGAAAGATTCAAGATGGACTCGCTTATCATCCCCTTGTAGCATGCAGCTGTCCCAGTCTTCAACTGCACTCGTCTTCCTAGGCAATACATTAGATTTAGGAATGTCATCCCCTCTCACTTCCCCATCTTCCTCCCCCCTTACTTCCCTTCCTGTTATTCCACCCTCCTTTATTTCCTTTCTCTCCTTTTTCCCCCCTGCTCCCTAAAGAAAGAAATGTTCACAGCTTTGGCAAGGTTGTCTGCATGTTCACGGGCTCATCTTCAAACAACCACCCCCTTATAAGTAATTCTCTCTATAGCTGGTGATAAGTCCATCTCCCTGTCTCTTCTCTGTACTCAGGCTTCATAAGAACATAAGCAATGCCTCCGCTGGGTCAGACCTGAGGTCCATCGTGCCCAGCAGTCTGTTCACGTGGCGGCCCAACAAGTCCAGGACCTGTGCAGTAATCCTCTATCTATATCCCCTTTTCCAGCAGGAAATTGTCCAATCCTTTCTTGAACCCCAGTACCGTACTTTGCCCTATTACGCCCTCTGGAAGCACATTCCAGTTGTCCACCACACGTTGGGTAAAGAAGAACCTCCTAGCATTCGTTTTGAATCTGTCCCCTTTCAACTTTTCCGAATGCCCTCTTGTTTTTTTATTTTTCAAAAGTTTGAAGAATCTGTCCTTCTCCACTCTCTCTATGCCCTTCATGATCTTGTAAGTCTATCATATCCCCTCTAAGTCTCCTCTTCTCCAGGGAAAAGAGTCCCAGTTTCTCCAATCTCTCAGCGTATGAAAGGTTTTCCATACCTTTTATCAGACGTGTCACTCTCCTCTGAACCCTCTCGAGTAACACCATATCCTTCTTAAGGTACGGCGACCAATATTGGACGCATTACTCCAGATGCGGACGCACCATCGCCCAATACAACGGCAGGATAACTTCTTTCGTTCTGGTAGTAATATCCTTCTTGATTATATCTAGCATTCTATTCGCTCTCTTAGCGGCCGCTGCGCACTGTGCCGTCGGCTTCATTATCATATCCACCATTACCCCCAAGTCCCTTTCTTGGGTACTATCCTTCAATAACATCTCTCCCATCGTATAGTTGTACCTCGGATTTCTGCTTCCCACATGTAGTACTTTACATTTCTCAACGTTGAACTTCATCTGCAATCTCGTCGCCCATTCCCCTAGTTTGTTTAAGTCCCTTTGCAATTCTTCTCAGTCCTCTTTAGTCCAAGCTCCACTAAACAGTTTGGTGTCATCCGCAAATTTTATTATCTCACACTTTGTCCCTGTTTCTAGATCATTTATAAATATATTAAATAGCAGTGGCCCGAGCACCAAGCCCTGTGGGACCCCACTCGTGACCCTCCTCCAGTCCAAGTAGTGGCCCTGCACTCCTACCCTCTGTTTCCTACCCGCCAACCAGTTTCTGATCCATCTATGTACGTCTCCTTCCACCCCATGGTTCTTGAGTTTCCGAAGTAGGCGTTCATGAGGTACCTTGTCAAAGGCTTTTTGGAAATCTAGATATATGATGTCTATGGGGACTCCTCTGTCCATCCGTTTGTTAATTCCTTCGAAGAAGTGCAATATGTTTGCTAGGCATGATCTCCCCTTGCAGAAACCATGCTGGCTGGTTATCAGAAGTTTGTTTCTTTCAAAATGTTCATCAATGTTGTCTTTATCAGTGCTTCCGCCATTTTCCCCGAAACCGAGGTCAGACTCACCAGACTGTAGTTTCCTGGGTCGGCGATGCCATGGTGGTCAGGGCATTCCAGGCTTCCCCAACCATCTGAACTGTCATGGTTGTGGTGCCCACTGAAATAGCTAACTCAAAAGGGTGCAGCCACCAATATCTGTGGCCCTCTTTGCCTAGCTATTGTGTAACTGCTTGTGCCAATCATAATAGATCCTTGCAAATGGCCTGGGTAATGGTAACCACGCCCTTGTAGGTGTCCTTTTCTGGAATCCTTCTGAGTTTCAGGTTGCATCTTCTGGAGCGATTTTCCAAGTCCTCCAGTTTTCCCACAGCTTTCTTGCTATTATGCAGTAAAGTTATCTGCTGTTGTGAGTTCACTAAGTCCTCAGCCACATCATCCAGGCAGGCCTCCAAGTTTCCAAGTTTATTTAAAATTTCTTATACCGCTTAATCGAATTTCTAAGCGGTGTACAATTATGATAAAAGAAAATACAACAACTATAAACAGGGATTAAAACATGATTTTATATATCATCATTGGGGGGAATTATAGTTCTCCTTCCGGATTCGCGGTTTCCCTACTCGCGAATTCACTTATTCACAATTTTTTTTCTTCTTTTTGCAGACTACCCGGGCCTTACCTGGTGGTCTAGTGGTAACGCGGGGCAGGAGCAATCTTCCTATGCTCCTGCCCCATGCAGAGCCATCATCAAAATGGCTGCTGTGAGTTCCCGTTGTAGTCTCGAGACTACAACGGAAACTCAAGGCAGTCTGTTTCACTGAATTCCCCATCTCCTTCATCCGCAGTCCCCGCCATGCTTCCACTGCCTTACCCCATCACCACCTTGGCTGTCTTTGTGGGACTCACGGCTTTATCTGCCAGTGCTTCGGTTTCGCTCCCAGCAAATTTGTAAGTCTCTAACTTGCACCATGTAGTCATGAACACTTTTTATGCAGCCAGCTAATTTTCCAAGACACAGTCTTGTGCGCAGTCAGGTGCGCAGGTGGTATTCTCATCCATCCTCCCTGTCGAGGGTAAAGGCCAGGGCAGAGAAGCTTGCATTCTGGAGATGAATGCTTGGCTACATGGATAGTGTCTTCAAGGGCGTTTTGGCTTCCTAGACCATGGGATGATCTTCCAAGGGCTGCTGAGCATCTGGCATAGAAGGGAAGAAGTGTGTTTGCGAGCAGGCTGGCTAATCTACTAAAGAGGGCTTTAAACTAGAAGTGATGGGGCGAGGTGATCAAAGCTCCCAGGTGAGTGAGTATAAGCCCTCAGATAAGTAAATCACTTAATACCTCTACACGGATGGGAAAAGGGGGCAATGTCTGAAAAGCAGTATACTGTATACTAATGCTTGAAGTATGGGAAACAAGATTCTGGATCTAGAAGCTGTGATGGAAGAAGGAGGTGAATATAGTGGCGATCACAGACATGGTTCACAGAAAACCATGTCTGGGATGTAGTTATACCGGGCTATAATCTGTTCAGGAAAGACAGGGTAGGAAGAAAAGGAGGAGGATTAGCTTTATATGTTAAAGAACATATTAAAACTATACAATTGCAGGATCTGCAGGGCAAGGAAGAGGCACTGTGGATCAATTTGGAAAGAGGGAATGGTGAATATATTTACATTGGTGTGATGTACAGGCCTCCTTCACAAACGGAAGAAGTAGATAGAGATTTAATAGTGGACATTCAGAATATATCTAAAAAAGGGGAAGTCTTGCTAATAGGTGATTTTAACATGCTGGATGTTCCAAGTTTCCAAGTTTATTAAAAATTTGATATACTGCCTTATCAATAGTTTCAAGGTGGTTATACAATAAAATCAGGAGAGGACAAATAACAAAGACATCATCAATTAAGACAGTGGACAAATAAGACAAAAGGACATACTGAAACGAATGGAAAAAAGGGAGAACTACAATATAAATAAAGGAAAGAAAGAAAGAGGTATAGTCAAATACAAAAGGTAAGGGTAACACATAGCAGTCCAACTTAAGTGAACTGAAAGTAAGTTTTTATAAAATCTTTAAAAGGACAAACTTGGAATGTGTCTTTAAAAAGGAATGTTTTAAGAAAAAATTTGAATTTCTCCATGGATGTCGTCTCTCTCAAATGGTTACGCATTGACAACCAAAAAGATGGAATTTCTCCTCATACTGATGTGTCTGAGTGATGGAACTACCAATAAATTTTGATCAGAAGATTGGAGGGTACATGAAGAGGAATTTGGAATCAAAAGTTTGTTAATAAATTCCAGCTGTCTGTTTATTCTTGTTTTAAATGCCAGCAGTAATGTTTTATAAGTGATACAATGGGCGATGGGGAGCCAATGGGCTTTGATCAAGAGGGGAGTTACATGGTCAAATTTCTTGACCTTAAATATGATCTTGACCGCAGTATTTTGGATTATCTGAAGACGTCTAGTTATCTCTTGCCTGGACTTTGGTAACTTATTGTACCATGGAATTACAAAAAAAGAGATCAAAGAATGAATAAGAATATTTAGAGAAGAATTATCAAGGAGGTTAACTAGAGAACGAATCATCCAGAGGCAATAAAAACATTTTTGAACTACTGTGCTTATATGGTCATGAAAGTTAAGATTCTCATCTAGAGTAATTCCTAAGATTTTAATAGATTTGACTAATTGTACTGGAACAGAATAAAATTTAATTGGGAAGATCAAAGAAGATCCTTTCTTGATTGGAAAAATCATAGCTTTGGTTTTATTGATGTTAAGTGATAACATATTAGTGTTAAGCCATTCATCTATTTTTTCCAGCTTTTGATTGATATTGAAGATATCTTCAAGGTTATCCAAGTTAATTAGTTGGATGAATTAGTTGGATATCATCGGCGTAGGCATAGATAGTGAAGCCAATTGATTGTCCAAGGGTAATCAAGGGAGCAAGGAAAATATTAAAAAACAAGGGAGAGAGGATTGATCCCTGAGGAATACCAAAGTTGATTGGGTAAGATTCAGAAAAGGAGCCATTAAATGCTACTTTTGAAGAACGATCTTTAAAATATGAGATAAACCAGTTTAATATTTGATCTGATATTCCTATTGCCTGTAATCGATGAATGAGTAAGTGATGGTCAATTGTGTCAAAAGCCAAGGACAAATCTAAACAAATGAGAACGACTGAGTTGTAATGATCCAAGTGATAAGTGATGTTAGTAAGAAGACCAATGAGGGAAAGTTCAGTAGAATGATGTTTTCTAAATCTGGTTTGGTTAGGGTGCAAGGCATTGGTGGTTTCCACAAAATCAGAAATTTGGTTAAAGATCACCTTCTCGGTAATTTTGGCTAGGAAGGGAATATTGGAAATTGGACGATAATTTGTGTTGTCAGTAGTACTAACTTTAAAGTCTTTGATTGGGTGAATAATGGCTTCTTTCCAAAGTTTTGGTATAGAACTTGTGATTAGACTAGTGGAAACTAAGTCAAATATGGATGATCCAAAGATTGCAAAGTATTGTTTGAGGATAAATTGAGGGATGACATCCAGTGTTCCCTCTAAGCGGGCGGGTGTTGTGAGCAAACTTTTTTCACCGTGAGCCAAAAATATCGGGCGCCAGCAAGTTATGAGCCAACTCGCCCGATTCTCCTCTCGCCGCCCTGCTATCTGCCGTACGCCTCTTCCGATCGTGCGCTGTGACGAGAAACGTGTGCGCTGCGATGTAATATTTTGTGCGCGAGCGCAGGCCAACACACCTTAGCGGGAACACTGATGACATCTGTACTGGAACCCTTTATATTCATCGAGTTAATGATTCGCTGGATCTCGGAACGTGTAGGAATTCTGAAATGAGAACACTTTGAAAGGGATAAGTATGAGGGTTGAAAATCCAAGTTAGTATGAGTAGAAGATTGAAACGAAGCACGGATTTTTTGGATTTTCTTAGTAAAATGATCTGCTAAAGATTGCCCTGAAGGGAATTGTAAGGAATCAGGACAGAGTCTTCTAGAAGTAGGGAGATTCTGGATTCTCTACAAGGAGAACTGTTCCAGCAGTTGGTAATAGAACCCACACGGGATGGGGTCATACTGGACGTAGTGCTTACAAACGGGGCAAGTGTTTCTGATGTTACATTGGGTGATCATCTTGCATCCAGTGATCACTGCATGGTACAGTTTAATATTAAGATGGGTACAGAGAGGACTCATTTAAAAGCAAAGGTTCTAGACTTTTTAAAAAACTAACTTTTTTCGGATGGGGGTTTACGTCAAGGAATTATTATCTGGATGGGAACATCTGGAAGGAGTGGAAATGCGTTGGGCAAAACTGAAAGGAGCAATTGTAAGGGTGACAAACCTTTTTGTGAGGCACATAAGTAAAAGTAAGAGGAAAAGAAGGCCACTTTGGTTCTCAAAAGTAGTAGCTAAGAAGGTAAAGAATAAGAGGTTAGCTTTCATAACTACAAAAGATCACAGAAAGAGGAAGACAGGCAAAAATATCTGGAAAAGTCTTGTAGTCAGGAAAGCAAAGATGCAAATGGAAGAAAAAATAGCTGACTTGGTAAAACGGGGAGACAAGACATTTTTTTAGATATATTAGTGATAAGAAGAAGTGCAAAAGGGCATTGTGAGACTCAAAGTTGAAGGGGAGGAATATGTAGAAGCTGATAAAGAAAAGGCCGAATTGCTTAACAGATATTTCTGTTCTGTGTTCATGGCTGAAGCGCCGGGAGCAGGACCACAGAAGACAAATGTGAATAGGGATGGAGGAGTAATAGACCCTGATTGATTTTCAGAGGGTTGTGTTCGTGAGGAGCTAGCTAAAATAAAGGTAAGTAAAGCAATGGGGCCAGATGGTGTACATCCTAGGGTGCTGAAGGAACTTAGAGAAGTTCTGATAGCTCTGCTAACTGACCTTTTCAACAAATCTCTAGAGTCAGGAGTGCTACCGGAAGGCAGATGTGGTCCCTCTCCACAAAAGTGGAAGTAATGAAAAAGTAGGGAATTGCAGGCCGGTAAGTCTGACTTCTGTGGTAAGCAAATTAATGAAAACACTTTTAAAACAGAGAATGGTCAATTTTCTGGAATCCTGTGGATTACAGGACCAGAGGCAACATGGATTCACTAAAGGTAGGTCTTGTCAGACAAATCTGATCAATTTCTTTGACTGGGTGACCAGAGAAATGGATAGAGGATGTGCGCTAGATGTGGTGTATTTAGATTTTAGCAAAGCCTTTGACAATGTTCCACACAGACGTCTAATAAATAAACTGAGCACCCTAGGGATGGGTCCCAAAATGACAGGCTGGGTCAAGAACTTGTTGAGTGGAAGGTGACAGAGGGTAGTGATAAATGGAGATTGCACTAGAGAGTTGCGCGGGGACAGAAATCCCACCCATCCCCGCCAAAGTCTCACCCGTCCCCGTGAGGAATCCCTCCATCCGTCCCCGCGAGGAATCCCCTCCGTCCCCACCCGTCCCCGCGAGGAATCCCTTCCATCCCCGCCCGTCCCTATAAACTTCAGAAATAGTTATTTCATTTAATTATGCTACTGAATTAAAGGCTCTGGTAGAAACCCATTTACAAATAAGCAAAAAGACTTTATTAATTTGGAAATATTAATTGGGAAGAATACATACTTTGTAAACGTGTTTCTACCAGAGCCTCTAATGTTTATAAATTTTTATCAACACAACTAATATACTACTTTATCCTGAAGCAAAAAAAAAAAAAGAAATATAATTTTTTTCCTATCTTTGTTGCCTGGTTTCTGCTTTCCTCATGTTCTCATTCAATTACTTCCATCCACTATCTCTCTTCTCTCTGCGTCTTCCATTTACTCTGTTACTGTGCCTCTCCCTTTCTCCCCCCTTCCAAATTGGTCTGGCACCCATCTTCTTCTCTCCGCTCTCCCCATAGTCTGGCAACTCTGTCTTCTTCCCTGCCAGCATCTTCTCCCCACTCTCTCTTCCCCATTTCCTTTCAGCGTCCTTCTCCCCCCCCCATCTTCCTCATGTCCTGTCAGCTTCCTTCTCCCCCTCTGTCTTCCACATGTGCTTTCAGTGTCCTTCTCCCCCCTCTGTCTTCCCCATATCCTTTCAGCGTCCTTCTCCCCCGTCTTCCCCATGTCCTTTCAGCGTCCTTCTCCCCCTCTGTCTCCCCCATGTCCTTTCAGCGTCCTTCTCCTCCCCCGTCTTCCTCATGTCCATTCAGCATCCTTCTCCCTCTCTGACTTCCCCATGTCCTTTCAGCGTCCTTCTCCTCCCCATCTTCCCCATGTCCTTTCGGCGTCCTTCTCCCCCTCTGTCTTCCCCATGTCCTTTCAGCGTCCTTATCCCCCTGTCTACTCCATGTCTTTTCAGCGTCTTCTCTTCCCCCATCTTCCCTATGTGCTTTCAGCGTCCTTCTCCACCCCTTTGTCTTCCCCAGTGCTTTCAGCGTCCTTCTCCCCCCTCAGTTTTACCCATTTCCCTTAAGCATCTTTTCCTCTCCACTCCACCTTCCCTCCCTTTCTATCTCCCTTCCCCTTACCTTCGTGGCGCTTCCCCGCCCACCCGACAACAGAACAGGCCCGGTCCGACAAACCTCCCTGCCCTGTAGCCGCGAATCTAAATTACCTTCTTACAGCAGCTGGAGTATTGAAGCTGCTGTAAGAAGGTAATTTAGATTCGCGGCTACAGGGCAGGGAGGTTTGTTGGACCGGGCCTGTTGTCGGTCGGTCGGGGGAAGCACCACAAAGGTAAGTGGACCTGGCTGGCTGTGCACCTCCCCTAAGGTTGCACCCGGGGCGGATCGTCCTCCCCTTGGTATGCCACTGCCTTTCCCTACCTGCCCTGCCGTAGCACACAGCCGACTGGAAGTCTTCCCGATGTCAGCGCTGACATCGGAGGAAGGGAGGGCTTTGCTTAAGCCCTCCCTCTGACATCAGCGCTGACATCGTGGAAGACTTCCGATCGGCTGTGTGCTGCGGCAGGGCAGGTAGGGAGAAGACGAGCCTCGCGAGTACATCCAAACCCGCAGGAACCCCACGACCCTAGGGTGTGTCCCCATGGGATCCCCGCGACCCTAGGGGGCGTCCCCACGGGATCCCTTTGACCCGAAGGGGGAACCCGCGGGATCCCCGCAGGTCCCACGGGATTCCCGTCGTCCCCGTTCCCGTGCAGCTCTCTAGATCGCACTGAGGAAAGGGATGTTACTAGTGGTATGCCTCAAGGTTCTGTTCTTGGGCCTGTTCTTTTAAACATTTTTATAAACGATATTGCTGAAGGGTTGTTCGGTAAGATGTGCCTCTTTGAGGATGTGGACGTACTCAGATGTGGCGTGCCAAGTTTACACTTAAATTTCTGCCAGAAATTGATTTTATTTTCATTTTTATTTAAAAATATTACAGTATTTCTGGTTGCTTGTGTTCCGGTTAACAGAGTCTATTGTATTCCATGTCTGGGCACTTTGGAGAAATAGTCACAATCTCTGCAAGCCAGACTCTTCATTGTCCCCTTCCCATGCAGGGGAGGTTAGAGTCTGCCAAGAATATTGTCCATCTGAAACCAGAAGCTGTGCGAGCTGATTATTCTACTACTGTAAGTGGCATCATATTAAAGTTATCTATCATATCCTGGGTAAATGTGTGTGTATTTGTAGTCTATTCACATTTATCATCTAGAAAACAAAATAACCCACAGGTACAATCTAGATCAATTGGCATAGTCAGCAGGATATTATCTGGATAACAGTGTGCAGAGTTGAAAGCCGTGAATGTAACAGTGCAGAATAGTTTAGGAAAATTCTAGGAAATCTGTATGTAGTTTTGATGCTTGTGACACAGGCTTATATTCTTGGTAGAGTGTTCACATAGTCATGTTTTTTAACTCCTCCACTGTTTTTACCTACAGGGAGAGCATTCCAGGCATTCACCACTCTCTCCGTGAAAAAGTATTTCCTGGTGTTACTCCTAAGGAGTCCTTTTATCAAGCCGCGCTAGCGGGGTTAGTGCGTTGGACATTTCATCACGTGCTAACCTCCGCGGCCGGCTAAAAAACTAAAGCCTGCTCAATGCAGGCGTTAGCGGCTAGCGCGGCAGGCGGTTTAACACGCGGTATTACACGCGTTAAACCCCTATCGCAGCTTGATAAAAGGACCCCTAAGACTACCATCCTCCAGCCTCATATTATGTCCTCTAGTTTTACCACTTCTCCATTTCTGGAAAACATTTGTTTGTAGATTAATGCCATTCAGGTATTTAAACATCTGTATCATATCTCTTCTATTCCTTCTTTCCTCTGGCAATACGTATTCAGGTATTCGAGCCTCTTCTCGTAGTCTCTTGGTGCAGTCCTGATATCATTTTCATCACCTTCCTTTGGACCACTTCAAGTCTTCTTACATCCTTAGCAAGATACAGCCTTCAGAACTCAATACAATATTCCAAGTGGGCCTCACCAATGACTTGTATATTAACACCTCCCTTTTTCTGCTGGTAATTCTTCTCTTTATGCAGTCGAGCATTCTTATAGCTATGGCCACCGTTTTGCCACACTGTTTCGCAACCTTGAGGTCCTCAGACACTATTATGCTACGATCCCTCTCCCAGTGTGTGCATATCAGCTTCTCATCCCCTAGCACATAAAGCTCCTCTGGATTTTCAGACCCCATGTGCATCACTCTGCGCTTCTTTACATTAAATTTTAACTGCCAAATATTAGACCATTCTTCTAACATTCACAGATTTCTTCTCATTTTTCTATTCCCTCTCCGCATGTAGCATTTTGGTGATGAAATTTACCAAATTGGCTCCAAAGAGAATGAAAGGTAGAGAGGGAAACATAAGAGAAGACCCAGAATAATAAGCGAGGACAGAAGATATACATTATAAGTCAAAATGTCCAAACGCCAGAAATCTGGACCCTTTGAAACTGAGAAATTGAGACCATCTGAGAATCCAGGCTCTTTGAAATCCAAGCCTTTTCCAGTAATGGATTATGCCACTGACTCATAACAGCACACAGTGAGGAATCCATCCTGTGATGTTTCGTGGCAGATGTACAGGAGTGGTTTGCCATTGCCTTCTCCTGCACAGTGTGCTACTGTCTAACATAGGGCCTCTTGGCCTACAGCACCTGATATTCCCAGGTGGTCTCCCATCTAGGTACTAGCCAGGCCTGACACTGCTTAGCTTCTGATAACAAGGGCGGGCCTACTCAGGGTGGCCAGGCCATAGGCAGGTATGGGACCATTTTCCTGCACACATCACATAAGAATAGCCTTACTGGGTCAGACCAATGGTCCATCAAGCCCAGTAGCCCGTTCTCAGGGTGGCCAATCCAGGTCACTAATACCTGGCCAAAACCCAAAGTGTAGCAATATTCCATGCTACCGATACAGGACAAGTAGTGGCTTCACCTGTGTCTTTCTCAATAACAGACTATGGACTTTTCCTCCAGGAACTTGTCCAAACCTTTCTTAAAACCAGCTATGCTATCCGCTCTTACCACATCTTCTGGCAGGGCTGTGGAGTCGGTAGATAAATCCTTCGACTCCGACTCCTCAGTTTCTGGTACCCACGACTCCGACTCCAGGTACCCAAAATTGTCTCTGACTTCTCGACTCCGACTCCAACACTTCCATAATATATGGAAGCCCTTGTGAACAACTGTGTAAACTTGATTCCGCATGGTTAGATTTTGGTTGAGGGTAACTCCTAGTATTTAAATAGAAGAATGGATCAGATATTGTGTAATTTTAAGGGTAATAGAAGTCTCCAATATATTCTGTCGGGGTGAGACAAAGAAAAATTTTGTTTTCTTGGAATTAAGCTTTAATTTAAATTCCATCATCCATCCCTCAATCAGTCCAAATAATTCCTTAATAACACAAGTGACTTTGGAGATCGAGGATAAACATGGAATTATGATGGTAATATTGTCAGCATAGCTGAAAAGTTTTAATCCCAGGTTACTTAATCTGTTACCAAGAGAAGAAAGATAGACATTAAAAAGAAGAGGAGAAAGTGGTGAACCCTGAGGGACACCACAAGGGTTTTTCCACCCTTCAGAACAAACATTGTCCACCCGAACTTGGTAGGTACGAGATGAAAGAAAGCCCTGTAACCAATCGTAAACTTTGTCATGTATCCCTATCACATCTAAGCATTCCATAAGTTTAGAATGGTCAACCAGATCGAATACACTGCTTAAATCAAAATGCATAATAAGGGCATTGCTGCTCTTACTAAGCAAGTTATGAAGGAAATCCAAGATTGCAGAAATTACAGTTTCAGTGCTGTATAGAAGTCGAAAGCCAGACTGAGATTCATGTAACAGTGAATGATGCTTCAGAAAATTCAGTAATTGCAGTTGGACCAATCCTTCCATCTTAAATAATAAAATGCTAGCCCGCGCATGCGCAGTAGGGAAACGTGTTCCCTGATCCCTTTTCTGTCGGGATGTGGCCGCACGAGTGCGCATGCGCGCGTATTACCTCACAAAGGCGGCGAGCTCTGACACCAACAGCAGCGCCACTGCGATCGGGAAAGCACAGCACAGCCGGCAACTCCCCCCTTCCGCCCTCACTCACTGCCAAAACCACCACCTCCTCCTTTTCGCCGGCTCACCCGCTTTTAAATGAAGAGAACGCTGGCTTTGCTGTCTTCTGTCCACTGCAGCCTGCCCTCTCTGACTACTTCCTCTTTCCGCTAGGGTTGGCCGCAGTGGAATGAAGACGCTGAAGCCAGCGGCTGTAACCGCCGATATCTGTTCCTCCAGCGGAGGGGGGGGGTGTCTGGGAGGAGAGGGATCGCGGCCACTCAGCGCCCCCACCGAGGAGCCCAGCAACTTTCCGCTGCCCGGGACCCGACTCATTTGCCGCCCCTCCCCTCTTCCCTTACCGCGGGCCCGACTGGTGATTTAAGCAGCGTGTCAGCAGTCTTCACACGTTGCTTCGGGCCCTTCTACTGCCCTGATTTGCTCCGGACGTGCCAGAGTAAATCAGGACAGTAGAAGGACCCGAAGCAGCATGTGAAGACTGCTGACACGCTGCTTAAATCGCCATGTGTAGTCGGGCCTGCGGTAAGGGAAAGGGGGTAGAGGAAACGCTAATGCAGGCACAGGGAACTGGTGTGGGGGGAGGGAAATGGAAGGAGGAGGGAATGCTGCTTTGGACAGACAGAGTGAGGAAGGGAGAAAGAAAAGAAGACACAGGGGCAGGTGCACAGGGAACTGGTGTGGGGGGAGGGAATGGTGCTTCGGACAGACAGACAGAGGGAGGAAGGGAGAAAGAAAAGAAGACAGGGGCAGGTGCACAGGGAACTGGTGTGGAGGGAGGGAAATGGAGGGGGAGGGAATGCTGCTTCGGACAGACAGACAGAGGGAGGAAGGGAGAAAGAAAAGAAGACACAGGGGCAGGTGCACAGGGAACTGGTGTGGGGGAAGGGAAATGGAGGGGGAGGGAATGCTGCTTCGGACAGACAGACAGAGGGAGGAAGGGAGACAGAAAGAAAAGAAGAAAGACACAGGGGCAGGGAGATATACAGAAAGACAAACAGACAAAGGGGGCCAGGGACAGAGACAGACAGAAAGAAAGACAGCGGGAGTCGTGTCAGGAGGGGTGCGGGATGCGGCAGAAGGAACTTTTCCAATGGGTGCAACTGGGCGACTGTCGGGAACCTCTGATCAGGGGCAGAGCAAGGTAAGTGTATCATAGGGATAAGAAGGAGGAGGAGGGTGGGAGAAAAAGGAAGGGACGCCTACTGCTGGACAAAGGGAGAAGGAAAGAGGTGCTGATGGACAGGGGGGAGGTAAAACAAAGGGAGAAGGGCTGTTGCTGCATAAGGAGAGCAGTGAAGGGGTGGTGGTGGTGGACACAGGGGAGGTAAAAGGAAGGGAGAATGGACAGGGGGAGCAGGCAAGGGGTGGTGATGGACAGCCAAGGAAAAAGAAAGACTGAAAGAAAGAAAGCGACTAAGGAGAGAGAGAGAGAAAGAAATAAAGAGAGACACACACACATATATTCTAGAACCCGTTAATGTAACGGGCTATAAGACTAGTTAGTTTAATAAAAACCCAGAATGGAAGCAATAGGTCTGTAATTAGAAACCATAGAAAGAGACTCTTTGGAATTCTTAGCAATTGGCTTGATAATAATGTGGCCACCAGAGAATGGAAATCATTCTTTATCCAAAAAGTATGATAACCAGTTAAAGAGATCCAGCTTAAAATTCAATGGTACCATTTTCATTATTGTTGGGGAACAGTGATCCAAAATACAATAAGAATTAGCATATTTATTATACAGCCTTCTGAACTGATTCAAGTATGGTTTATCAAATGATGTCCATATTAAATCTGCAGGAATGCTGTCATATTGTGGGAAAAGGCCTTGGTCTACTGGGTCACCCTGTGAAACAGAGGATTATTTCAGCTCCATGATCTTTGAACTAAAATACCTGGCAAGCTTGTTTGATGTAGGTACCAAAATATGGGATGATTGCATATAGTAGAACACATTTGCTGGTGGTTCAGGTCAGCTGGAAATGGCGTTAGGCACCGTAAAGCACCTACATAGATGCGATTCACAGCAAAGATAGGCACCAGAAATGTAGGCCTTGAAAACCTGGCCTACATTTTGGGTGCCTATCTTTCCCAGATCTTTCTATCATGTCAGAAAAAGGAAAACAATGTATGGCAGGGTCATGGGCATAACTGGCAAGGCTATATTTAGATGTAGAGCACAGTGGATAGTACACACAACGGAAGGACTTGTGGTTAAGAGAAGATCAAGGGAAGCACTGAGGCCCAGATTCTCTAAACAGCACTGTCATGCGATCGGCGGCCACTGGCGCTGTGTAGAGAATCTGGGCCTCAGTGCTTCCCTTGATCTTCTCTTAACCACGAGTCCTTCCATTGTGTGTACTATCCACTGTGCTCTACATCTAAATATGGCCTTGCCAGTTGTGCCCATGACCCTGCCATACATTGTTTTCCTTTTTCAGACATGATAATGTGTGCCGAGTTGAGCACCCCCAATCATTTTGAAGAGCTGGCTTCTATGCCCCTAAATCCAAATAACTAGCAAGTTGAAAAGCAAAAGGGCCTTAAAAAGTTTGGCAATGAAAAGGCACATTCACTATAAGCCTACAACTTGCCATGTTAGGGGTATGTTTACTAAAGGGCGTTAAGCCCAAGTGTGTGCTAACAGGGAACCGCATGACCCTGTTAGGTAATTCTGCAGTATTATAACTTAACATGAACACTGGAGAATTTTTCTGGGAGAAGGCATGGCATGGACGTGGAAATATTATCCTGTTAGTGCATTGTAGGAACGTATGTTAATAGGATAACAGCTGAGTTAACGTTGAATCACTTTGAGCCTGTTTTACAAAGCCGCATGGCAACGGCCCCGAAGCCCTTTAAATCTCTATGGGCTTCGGGGTTATTACTGCGCAGCAGCTGCTAGCGTGGCTTTGTAAAACAGGTCCTTTGTGTCAACAGCATTTATTGTGGCACCCATGCTATAGTGATGCTTCAAGTTTATTTAAAATTTCTTATACCACCTAATCAAACCTTCTAGGCAGTGTACAAAATCATTAAAAACATTTGTTAGCTAAAATACAGTTTAAAAAGACAAAACATCACCAGGAATAATAACGACTTTCAGAAATGTATAAAAAACATTAACAAACGGGAACAAAAGGGAAAGAAGGGCTGTGTCAGGTTCGTTTAAGTGAGAGGCGCCCTGACAAATGCCAGGTCCCAGGTTCAGTTCCCTCACAGATGACTCACCAGGAAGTAGAATCAAAGAGGCACAGCCAGAGGTGATTGCATAAAGAATATATTATAGAAATAGTCTTACAGAAAAGCAATATTCATAAGCATTACAACAATTGAGCATTACAATTAAGTAGAGAGCAAAGCAGTTTCCCTGCCTTACAGAGTCCAGAAGGAAGTGTGAAGTTCCAGAGAAAGGCAGAGAGAGAGAAAAGGAGGATGGGGTGATGCTTCGTGTTCCATAGATAAAGAGAAAGATAGACAGAGAAAGAGAGAGCTCAAGAGATAGAAGAGAGGACCAGAGTGCCAAGAGCCAAGAAATAGATAGATAGATATTTGTAGGCTTTTATAGCTTGGAATCTTATTCTGAATATAGAAACTATTGTATGTCCCAGTATCTTTCTGTTTAGAATTTGTAAACTGTTTGAAACAATGGTTAATTTAATTGCTAAGGAGGGTGTGATACTTGCAGGCATGCTAGATGGGATTAGTCTCTGGCTTCTTTGTCCCATTCAAGCCACCTATCTTCTTGATGTGCACCTGGACCCATTGTCCTTAGCACCCTCTTAATCAGACATTAACACCTTTTAGCTAGTCATGATTCAATCAGGATTACTTGAAACATATCAGGGATACTTAAAACAGTCTCCATGCCCTCAGGGTCCATCTGCATTCCCATGGCAGAGTCAGATTGATATAATTTCCCATAGGCCTTCGCTGACATAAGTAATGCCAACTGAAAATGCTGAATGGTAGCGATAGCTAGGCTGACAGGCTGGAACTAGAAAACATGTAAGGAAAAAAAACGATACCAATTTGCAGCATAAGGCACTCCTAAATCGCTTGCAACCTCCAAGCCAAGGCAGAGCAAGGATCCATGAACTCATTTCAGGGGAAAACATCCCAGCCCAAATACTGTGGAGGCCTAACACATCTGGGAATGTGTTTTATAAAATATTCAATACTGCTTATCAATGGAGGTTGTCTAAGCAGCGTACATTTAGGTATTCTAGCATTTTCCCCTAATTGTCCTGATGGGCTCACAGTCTAATGTATTTGGGACAATATAGGATTGTGTGACCTGCTAGGAGTCACAAGGAGTGGCGTGGGGCTTGAACCTACAACCTCAGGGTGCCAAGGTTGTACCTCTAACCACTAGGCCATTCCTCCCTATTTATAAAAGTCACACATTTTTTATTAAACATAATTTCATGTGTTATTAATATTTGCCAATCTCAGTTCAAAAGCATGATCAGCATAAATAATATTTTTTAGTGCATGAGTTTTGGGGTTTTTTGTTAAAAACATTTTGTTCATTCACTGCTCTCTTGAGTTGTTTTCTCGGCAAGTCTTTATGATCTATATTTCTCTCACAAGTAACATGCTGCAACGTTTTTGAAAACAGGTTATTTCCTTTCTCCTTTTGACATAGTTCATCTATAATTTTTTAAGGATTATATGATGAACATGCAGCTTTACACAAAAACTTTTTCTACCAGTTCAGTCATGCAGAGCGTGGTGGTGTGATGCCACATGTTACCATAGGAACAGTCCATCAGTGGAGTGCAGGAAAATCAGTTTTTAAATGGTGGGCCAGCTTTAACACTTGAAGGAATTACCAGGTGGCACTACTTTGGCTTATGATGTGGGGTTTGTTTTTTTGTGTTTTTTTTTTTTTGCATTTATAGCCATAGACAGTAGAAGGGGTAAGAAATACATTAACAGTTCCATGTGTACCGTTTCACTATTTTAAATGCTTCATAATTAACATCAGCATAGTAAGCCTTTTCGACCTCAGTAGGTCTTTTTTTTTGTTTCACACTTGACATATGCACAATAGGTTGCTCTGATGCTATAAGTCGGTCTTTCAAGCAGCCAGCAGATTCCATTTGAATCTAATTTTTTACAACAAGGTGATAACATATGGTTTGGTGTGTTGGCGTGGAAAGAGAAAGTAAAGTAGCATCTTTGTTTAGAACTGTAAAGCCGATATCCTTTTGTTCATTTTAGGTTATTAGAGAGTTTGTATTTATAATTGTTTTAGTGTATTTCTATAGCCAATGTTGCCTCTCTCTCTCTCTCTCTTTATTTTATACAGTTGTATATATATCATTCTTTCTAGACTACTTTATTGAAGAATATATCCATTACAACAAAGGTTTGTTTCAAATATGTCAACAGATAGAGAGAAACCTTATCTAACAGCTAGCTAAGACATGTAGAACAGAATTTTAGAAAGGACATACAAAAGCCATAATAGAAATCCAATGACAGACATGTGGCCTCACAAGGATATTGCAAAAATAAAGATTTGGACGTTCAAGAGGGTTTTGAAGTTGCTCCTAAATGTGGATAGCCAAAAAATGATGGTGGACCCCTAGCAGGACCTAGTGAAAATATACATGCCTAAACATTCAGGAATGAGTAGAACGATAAAGAAGAGTGTAGCTCCTTCTGAAGCTGGTTTTGGCGAAACAGACAGCTCCTTAGAACTTTGAGTTAAGTGCCATGATATTCTGCCTAACTTCTTTAAAATAAATATATAAAATTAGTTAGTATTATGAATTAGTATAGTAACATTGGGTAATTAGGTTGGTATAAGAGGTTTTTATGACCAATAATTGATTTAAGGTGCATTATAATAATAATAAACTTTATTTTTGTATACCAATGCGTTCTAGGTAGTTTACATCAAGAAAAGCTGGTCAATCAGTGAATCTTATAAGTGCACCACATGAGATATTATAAATACAATACTAAAAGAATTAAGATATGAATTTATCAAACAAGTAGATTTTCAGTATATCTCTGTTTGGAGCATTTTGAGCCCCTGAGATCTGTTCCTCCTAATTAATGAATAATATGTGCATATCTTGACTATATAGGGTGTTTGGGGCTATTTCTAAGTCTACCACCCTGTAACTTCAATTCATATCCTCAAGTTTTATTATTTTACCATCTCTGGAAAAAATCTGTTTACATATTAATCATCAAATAGCTGGGCCCCAATATTCCAGATCCAATGTTCGTCTCCTCCCAAAAATGTTTTCACCCACTCGTGGGGGAAAAAGGCTATTAGATGCTATTAGAGTATTTCTGGACAATTGATAATCTGGCAACAAAATCTATCCCAATTATGGAAAGTGTATTGTGACAGGGACCCTGCCAACCCTGAGCTTGAACCTCAGGAATATGAGCCTTGTCCTACTAGCCACTTAGAAAGGGAAGGTTTAGAACCCCTGAGAGAAAGACAGAACATAATTAGAAGTCTCAGTTGTAAAACTGCCACTTTAAAGTCTGCATAAGCTGAGTCCCAGTTTAAGTGTGCAGGTCTCTTTAAATGTTCTCCTGTCCCAGCCAGAGGGAGGGGGTAGGGCCCTGGAGCATGGAACTTTAGGAAGCAGCCTTGCTTGCTAGAGGGAGCCCCAGCACCTGGCCAAGGAGGACGGAAACAGCCCAGGAAGCTAAATGTGGAGCTACTAAGAAAACTGCTTGAGAGAAAACATGAGCAGGTAGAAGTCCCTGATATTGAAAAGAAGGAATTGGATTTAGAAGAGGCAGTTTGGACTGGCAGCCTGCTTTTGAAATGCCGGGTAATGCTGATGAAAGCATGGACTTTTGAACAGTGTCACAAGAAGGAGGAACAGTGAGTAACGTTTATTTTTGTGAAAGGACTATGTCAGCCTAGCATTGCTATCAGTCAGCATTTTGGTTGCCCTAACCAATGTCAGCAAAGGCCTATATCAATCTGACTCTGGAAAGTTGATGCAGTTAGACCCTAAATGCTCCTGCACAGAATTCACATACATTAAGCATCCAGCCAGACTGGATTGTTTATCAAGAAGATAGGCTACTTGAATGGGACAAAGAAGCCAGAGACTAATCCATTCTACCATGCCTGCTAGTGTCATACCTTCCTTATCAATTAAACTAACCATTGTTTCAAACAGTTTACAAATTATAAACAGAAAGATACTGTTAAATACAATACTTTCTATATTCAGAATAAGATTCCAAGCTATAAAAGCCTCCTCTCTGCAACACATCGCTCTCTATCTCTGGAACCTGAAGCTTAGAACATCATCCCCCATCCCCCTTTCTCTCTCTACCTCTCTGTCCTCACAACACCTATTCAGGAAGCTGTTTTTCTCTCTCATTCACAAGAGCACAGAAGCAGTCTCTGTATTTGTAAAACTTATTTTCTACCATTGTAATGCTTGATGTATCTTTATGAAGTTGGCTTTTCTGTATTTCTATAATATATTCTTTATGCAATCACTTCTGGCTGTGCTTGACATTGATTCTACTTCCTAATGAATCTTCTGTGAAGGTATTGAACCCAGGACCTGGCTTTTGTAAGGGCGCTTCAACATAATCCCTCCATCCTTACAGATTGAAGCTGATATGATTTTTCCTTGCTGCTTTATTGTGTGAAAGGATTGCCTAAAGCTAATTAACTGCTAAGGATAAAGCCCGGGGAAGGAAAATTTGTGCTCCCTGTGAACTCTTTGCCAAACTTTTTTTTTCCTCTGAAGAAAACTTTGCTCTGTGTGAAAACTACTAGTAAGGACTTTGTAGGGTTGGAAGCTGACATGGCAAAACGCTCTGCCTTGCTAAGGTCAGAGCTGGGAAAGACAGAGAAGCATTTTTTGTGAAATGTTTTTTTTCTGTTAGGGCTAGCAACCAGGCGTCTTCGGAGAAGGAGAGAGCCATGTGTTCTGTTTTGCTAAAGCAGAGTGGGACTATGTGAATTTCTTTTGCAAAGTGTTTTGCTGGACTTTGTTTTCCTGTTGGCTTATGTGTTTGAAAATCCTGAAAACCTGACATCCTGACAAAGAGAAATTGTTAATGGGGGCTTTTTCTTTCTTAATGCTAATGCCAGTTTTATTTTCCTTCCCAAGTCCTGGTATGCCTGGGAAAGGGAAATTGGGGATAAGACCACGTAGCCATCCTGACTTTTGTGATTGTGGGACCAAGCACTGGCCTCTGCTTGGCCAGCTGCAGGTCCCTGTTACAGTATACAGCACATTTGAACAAACAGCTCTCCCAAATACTGAGGCAGCCACATTAACCCCCCACCAACACCTTTTACAAAGCTTGGTAGCGGCTGTTGTGCGGAAAATGCTCAGATGCCCATTAAATCCCTATAGGCGTTAAAGCAATTACCGTAGCAGCAGCCGCTACCATGACTTTGTAAAAGGAGCCCTAAGTGAATTAATTTAAGTGGCCCCAACAGACTGCTCATCTGTACCCAAAGTTTATATAGATGGTTTTGAAACCACTCCATTGCAGCCTTGCCTTGGCTTGCACTGCTCTCAAGCAAAAAAAAATCAAAGAAATATTGTAATACTTTAAATAACAATGAAAATAAAATAAATTTCTCGCAGAAATTTGAGTGTAAACTTGCCATTCTACACCTGAGTATGCCCACGTTTTGCCTACCACATGTCCGGTAGTTTGGCTGAAACAGTTTATGGTATGGCATAGTATGGGGTATAGTATTAGTTAGGCCTATTTTTAATAGTAACTCTCAAGCAACCAGAAACTACATTTATCCAGCATCTATCAATCCCCGTGGGTGCCGGTTAATTGAGAGTCTACTGTAATGCCATATTAGGAACCTAAAACTACCATTTTTTCTAGTTTTGTACAACAGGCTTCTAGACAATCTAGACCTTTTGTTATTCCAAATAAATGTCACCAATCTGTTCTGAATAGTTGAAAGTTAAGATCGTTGCATCAAAATATGAAGAGTTTGAGAAAGATTCATCAATCTGGGTACTAGATTTATCTTCAGGGTTGCAATCCTAACAACCCAAGATGCATCCAGTCCTATCTCTCTAAATGCACCCTGATATCATGAACCAGTTTTGCTAATTTGCCTGTAAAAAAAAAAATCACCAAGATTGGTCAATAGATCAATCTCTCTCTATGGGGTTTTTTTTTTTTTAATATTCCCATATTTTTGGCCAGAAAGTTAAAGTTAACATGGTGTAGGTTTATTTGTTATGTAATAATTGATAACTGTTTGCCATATTCTATGATAACTATTTGTTAAGTTCTATGTTAGGAGTCACTGCCCAGGAAAAGGATCTTGGTGTCATTGTTGAGGATACGTTAAAACCATCAGCTCAATGTGTGGCAGCTGCTAAGAAAGCAAAATAGAATGTTAGGAATTATCAAGAAAGGAAGGGAAAACATAGGTGAAAATGTTATAATGCCCTTGTATTGTTCCATGGTACGACAGCACCACGAATATTATGTGTAGTTCTGGTCACCATATCTCATAAAAGATATAGCAGAATTAGAAAAGGTACAGAAAAGGCAACAAAAATGATAAAAGAGATGGGATGACTTCCCTATGAGGAAAGGCTAAAGTGGCTAGGTCTCTTCAACTTGGAGAAGAGATGGCTCGGGGGAGGGATATGATAGAAATCTGTAAAGTAATGAGTGGAGTGGAAATGGTAGATGTGAATTGCTTGTTCACTCTTTCCAAAAATACTAGGGGGCATGCGATGAAGTTATTAAGTAGTAGATTTAAAACAAACTGGAAAAAATATTTCTTCACACAATGTGTAATTAAACTCTGGAATTCATTGCCGGAGAATGTGGTAAAATCAGTTGGCTTAGCGGGCTTTAAAAAAGGTTTGGATAATTTCCTAAAAGAGAAGTCCATAGGCCATTATTGAGATGGCTTGAGGAAATCCAATGTTTATTCCAAGGATAAGCAGAATAAAATCAGTTTTATTACTTGGGATCTAGCTAGGTACTTGGGATCTGGGCTGACCACTGTTGGAAACAGGATGCTGGGCTTGATGGACCTTCGGTCTATCACAGTATGGCAGTTCTTATGTAATTGTTTCAATTTATCTTTACAATGGCTTATTTAGTATGCTGTTTGTTAAATAAAACTGGCGAGAGATCTGACCCCTGTGGAGCTTCCCTTTCTAACATCCAGCAATACAGGGATCTATTCCCCAGGTCTATTTTTTGTTTGTTTAATTTTACACAAATATGAGATAAACCAGTTCATTATATATCCTTGGATTCCTGAATTCTATAGCCTGTTGAGCTGAATGCAGCAATCAACCACATAGAAGGCTGAATATAAATACTGGAGGACAACAATGGAATCTTGTACAGAGCCCAAGGCAAGGCATCAATCAGAGTTAAGAAAGATGTCTCTGCACAACAGCTTGATTGAAAACATGACTGTAAAGGGTCAAGGAAGTTTCTGTTTTCTCAGATTTATAACAATTGTTTTACAACAGCTTTTTGGACTAATTGACCTATGAAAGAGTGGTTAGTCCATGAGAAGGTGCGCTATAGAGTTCTAGATCAATCAAGGAGAAGTAGTTGGAAGATTTATAATTGCACATTTTTTTAGAATAAACAACTCTCATTTATGATCTGCAAGACACTGTTTTGTTTTGTTTTTTAATAATGTGTTTATTGATGTGGTTTGGTGAGTTCTAATAGTTTGAAAAAGTTATGGCGGATGGCCTAGCTTGGCGTTGCCATCGGGAAGCGGAGGGGGCCTGCTGTTTTGCTTTCTGATGGACCTTGCTCTGCTTCTGCAAGGTTTCTCTTATCCTTTGGGGAGACATCCTTCTTGTTCTTTCATTTTTGTTGTTCCTGTTCTCCATGTATTGCCATTATGCTGTGTACGTTTCTTTGTCTGAACCATTTGCCATATGCAAGACACTGTTGAATGGATTCCATGAATGTGATATGGCCATATCTAGCTACATTCTTTTTAGGAAGAAGAGCAGTAGCAGAAAAGGGGAAGTAGTATTTTTCTTTCTATGTAAAAATTAATATCAAAGCAAATCAAATGCAGGGGCAATGTGTGTCAATTTGAAAAGCAGATATTTCACTCAAATATACATTCATATGGTCTATAGTCAACAAGAACAAAGGGAATAAGGAAAACTATCAAGAAGTGAAAAATTGAAGGCTGCATTTTGATTACATTTTTAATTGTGATTAATAATCTGGTGCTTAAAATTTTTAAATCATAATTAATTGCACTACTGGACTCTGTCCTATTCCCTCCCCCCCCTTTCTCTGCTTCTCATCTCCTGGCAGTGACATAGTAAGGGTCCGGGGGGGGGGGGGGGGGAGGAGAGGACTGCACTGGGTGCCGGCGCCTCCACCCCCAGAGTACTTCATAAAATGTTCAGCGGTGTGAGCAGTATCTTCCACCTGCTGCTCGTACTGGCCTCGGCTCCCTTCTGATATCACTTCCTCATCATGGGACCAGGATGTGACATTAGAAGAGAACCGAGGCAGGGGTGAGCAGCAGGTGGAAGATGCTGCTCGCACCATCAAACATTACAAGAGGTAAAGGGGGGGGGGGCTAAGTGGTAAGGAAGAGCAGGGGGAACATACTAAAAAGGGAAAGTTAGAGTAGCAGCTGCAAAGGTCAAAAATTTATAGCAGGCATGGATTTTATTCAAAACTTCTATCTTGTCATGTTGATTATAATATAAAAAGGAGAGCAGAATTTGTGGAAGATTCATTGTTATGATGTACAGAATCATTGTCTATGCTCACTGTGTTATTTTGTAGTACTTAATTTAAAAAAAAAAATCTTTAAAGTAAAAAAAAAAAATAAAAATACCAGACTAGATATATTTCATGTATTAAAAAGGAGGAAGGAAAATCAAATAATAGCCAGCATGATTAACAAGTGAGGTAAAGGAAGTTATTAGAACTAAAAGCAAATCCTACAGGAAACAGCATAAGGATTGGCAAGTCGAATGCAGAGTGCTGATAAGGAAAGCAAAGCGACCTTAAAGAGAAGATTGTGATGGGGTAAAAACACATAGGGCTCCTTTTACTAAGCTGCGATAGTGTTTTTAGCCTGCGCAGAATTTTAGCGTGTGCTAAACCAGTGTGTGTGGCAATTCTGCGCATGCTAAGAGCGCGCTTAAACTACTATCGCAGCTTAGTAAAAGGAGCCCATAGTAAAAACTTTTTTAGATATATTAGAAGCAAGAAGCCAGTAAAAGAATTGGTTGGACTTCTATATAACCAAAGGGTAAAAGGGGAAGGCTCAGGGAAGTCAAAGCCATAGCGGAGAGAATAAATGGATTCTTTGGTCTTCATCAAGGAAGCTGTGAGAGAGATACCAGTGCCAGAAATGATATTCAGAGCAGAATAGTCAAGAGAAACTGAAACAAAAAGGTCTGTAAATCTGGACGATGTAATGGGGCAATTTGACAAATTCAAGTGTAGCAAATTACCTGGACCGAATGGGGCCACTGCTTTTTATCAATGATCTAGAAATAGAAATATAATTCTCCCTCCGAATCCGCGGTTTCAGTATCCACGGATTTGGTTATTCGCAATTTTTTTATTTTTTAAAAAAGAAGCTAATTCCGGACCTTCCCCGCCTCCCTCCCACCATCTTAGACTTTAGGGGCAGCAGCCTTCCTACGCTCCTGCCCTATGCAGATCACTCATAGAAAATGGCTGCCGTGAGTTCCCGTCGTAGTCTTGAGAGACCACGGGAACTCATGGCAGCCATTTGGTAAGTTTAGAACAATTGTTTTTCTGTCCTAACTTTAGTTATTTTGAGTTTCAAGTTTCAAGTTTTCAAGTTTATTTAAAATATTTGATTTAATCGCATAATCCAAATCCAATGCGATTTACATAAGTTAAAAGTTAGATTAAAATAAAAAGTCAAACAAACATAACAATTAATACTAATTACAATAATACATTTAAGAAAATGGGAGGCAGACAACAATTGGCTTAAATACAATTCTAAAAAATAAAAAAATGGAAGGTCAAGTGACACAAAAGGTTGGGGAACGGATACCTGCTTCATTTTTACTAGATCGTCTTCCTAGTCTATTGTAACTTAGAATGAATCCATTAAAAAGCGTCCTTAAATAGCCAGCTTTTTAGGAGACTTTTAAACTTACTGAGTAATTTTTCTTCTTTTATATTGAGTGGGAGTGAATTCCAAGTTTTTGGGGCTGTAACAGAAAAGATCGTATCTCTTCTTGAATAAATGAATTTTAATGAAGGGACTACTAGTAAAGATTTTTCTTCAGATCTTAAAGATTTTATGGGAGTATACGGTATTAAATATCTTTCTAAAAATGTGGGAGCTTTGTTTACAAGTATTTTACGTGTGAGTAATGCTATTTTGTATGTGATTCTGTAGTTTACTGGTAACCAATGTTTTTCCTTTAAAAGTGGAGTTACAAGATCAAATTTTTTCTTTATCATAATTATTTTTATTGTGGTATTTTGAAAAATTTGCATTCTGCATATTTCTTTTTGGGTAGAACCTTTGTACAGGGCATTGCAATAATCAATTTTAGATATGACTAGTGAGTGTATTAATATATTCAATGATGATTCGTCAAGGAAAGCAGATAATGATCTGATTAGTCTTAACCTATAGAAGCAGGTTCTTACAAGTGAATTAATTTGCTCATGGTAACTAAGCTTTTGGTCTAATATGACCCCAAGAATCTTCACCTTAGTAACTGTTTTAAGATTAGTTGTGTTCATAATTATGTTGGTTCCTAATTCCTGGTTAGCAGACTGAAAATTGCCGCTAACCTGCTAAGTTGATGCTCCACCATGCTCTGCCCTCAACAACTAACTGGTTAGGGGATGGTCGGTTAGCAATGATATTCAGAAGCATTAACCGGTTACTTGCTGCCAAATATTGGTGACATCTATCTCAGGGGGTTAAACAGGATGGGAGTCACATGGTCAAATCCTTTTGCCTATCAGCCCTGTCCCTCCCCCCCTTTTTTTTTTTTACAAGATACAAGTCACATTTAAATGTGAGAAAGGAGAGGATGTGTTTTGGGGTTTTTTTAACTTTATTTTTTAAAATATTTTTTACAAGGGTCAAAATAGCATACAGATCGCAACACAAAACATACGAGTACAACTATAAACAATTTCAATATCAGTATTTAACCCTCCATTTTACAACTTCCCAACCCCCACCCCTTATACACATACACATGTAAAGTGCACTTATCAATAACAGGTATATAAACTTAAAGCAGTTAAATAACTCAACAGAGCAGATGTGAAAGCCTTTACTGAGTATCAAGAAAGAGGACTACTGAAGGTCCGAGCTCTCATATCACGTTAAAAAGGGAGCCCTTTACAAAAAGTAAGCATCATGAACAAGATGAACAGCGACCCTCGCAACCATAGCCCCCCGGGGCTCAGCAGGACAGGAAAACAAAACGAAGCAGAGCTCTGGTCGACCAGGGATAGCTCAAAAGGACAAAGAATACAATAGAGCAAGACATCAATTGTCACAACCTTCCACCATTTTATATTTAAATGTCCCCAAATGGGACCAACCACAGCAATCACCATCTCTTTTTGTAATTGGCTGTTTTCATACTCCTGATGTGTATTTTGTATTGAATCTGGTTGTGACCTTTTTCACTTTCAATAAATATATGAGGTTTTTTTTTTATTTTTTAAAAAAGGGAGCCCTGAGTTTTTAAAATTGTACTTCTCTTCCATTCTAAAATAATAAATATCCCAAAATGATTTCCTTAACAGTGTTATCCAGCACTTTGCTATCTGAGGATGTGGTTTATAACTTTAAAAACAAATAATTATTTCTTCTGGCTAATACACATTGTATTTGATTTTCTTTGTGGATTTGTTTTTAATAAATGATGGCTGTTTCAATGTACCATCCTCCAAGATCTGGTGACTGGGCTCAGCCTGCAAATGTGTAGAACAGTGTATTGATCTTCAATTAAAGATAACAACTGTGTGTTTTATGGAAAAATCCATTTAATGGTGGAAGGTGATTTTGTCTTAGATCCCTTTCTAACACAAATTAATTGAAATATAAATAGATAAAATGGGCAAATGTTACTATCGCAAAGCAGGCAGCAGAACCTGCCACATTCTAGAAAACTGGAGAAGGCCTGGCAATCACTTTGCTAATGCCTTTCTTTGTCAACCACATTCATAACCTCTAGCAACATTTGGTTCATCTACTACCAAAGGCCGTTTCCCTAGCATGCTGTCAGAAGACAGTTTAAGCATATAAAAGACAGGGAAGCAGAGTTTTAATAGTGATTTGAAATAGCTGGAGGGCGTAAAGCACAGACACTAAGCAAATGAAAAATCCATTTTTCAAACTCATTTGAGATCAATGAAATATGCTGCTAAGACAGCAGTTCTCAATTTTTGCCTCATTAAGCTCCACCTAATAACTTCATTTGGGCTTTGAGCTCCCCTCATTAAATCTGCAATCCCTCACGTTTCTCACTGACAATAGGGGGTGTGATCTTGCCTGCTGTTCTCCGAGTCCCAAGCCAGTAGCATCAACACAAATTCAACTTCTCCTTGAATGTCCTTCACCCCTTGCCCTCTAGATTGACCCTGCCATCACTATTTGAGCTCAGACCCACCATTATTTGGTGCTGTTTACCAACCAGGAACAGCTCCTGGCTGGTTAAATAGTACTTAGCCGGCTAATCATTAAATCAGCAGTGAAAATAGGCCACATAAATAACAGGCCTATCTTTAACCTGTAAGCACTTAACCAGTTAATGCTGAATATTTATTATTTTTTATTTAAAATTATTTATAACCCACCTATCTACAATACACACATATATACATACAAAATCAGTCAAAATTGCAAACAATAAAATGCAGTAAAAACAAAAATCTACTCATCTCTACGCTGTCACATAACATACACCCCAAAACATAATTTAATAACAGTACAACCCTCTGCCTGAAAAGGAAAAAAAAAACTTCCTAGCTAGAATTAGAGCATACTGGTTCAAATCCCACTATATCCCTTTGTAATTTTCTTAATATAAAAATTGTGAGCCCTCCATTCATAACCCAGCCAGACCACATTCCCTTTGCCATGTGGATATATGGCTTTAGAAAATCAGGATCTGGACATCTATGCAATGCGGATGTCTAAATGCCAGTTTACAGATGTCCATAACTCAAACAGGGCTTCTAAAATAAGGATTATTATTTTGTAGCTTAGCTAGGTAGAGCTACCCAAAAGTAATAAGTTGGCATTATCCAAGTGGGGCAGAAAGAAATTGGATGAAGGTAGCAAGAGAGGTAATGTTATAGCTATTGCAGTCAAAAAAAGAGAATAACGGCCAGTAGTGACAGACCTAACTATCACTCTTCCTACATAAGATACTGCTATAGCAGATGCATCAGTTGAAACCGCCAACGGCAGAACTGTCACTCCAGAGGGAGAGACTCTTGGAGAATGACACAAGAACAAATTTTTCCCGTCCTGTCCCTGTGAGTTCTTTTCCTGTCCCTGCCCCATTCCTGCAAGCTCTGTCTTCTTCTGCCACTTTACATTCATAAGTGTTCGAGGCTTGTGCCGTTAAGGCAGAGCTTAGAGGAATGGGTCAGGGACAGCGACAAAACTCGTGGAGCTGGGACAGGGAAATTGAGTTCCTGCAGGGATGGGGAAAAATTTGTCCCCGTGTCATTCTCTGTTCTCAGTGACAGAAATGAGTTTCAGTTCAGAGAGGACCTTGTTCCTACTGATACGAGTTGTGGTGCTACAGTAATAAGCATGTCTGGATCTCCTGAATGAACAACGGATCCTAAATAATTCTGTGGATAATGACACTAATAACTCTTTTTAAATACACTCAATTCCACACATTCTCACATCAAATATTTGAAATGGGAAAGTGAGAGAAAAAGGAGGCTCATTCCTATAACCCAATATGGGGAAAAATTTACACAGTAGGTATTTCATTACCCCTTCAATTTCCACTTGCTAATTTTATTTGAATATTTAGTTAAAGGTTTATAATACAATTGAAATTCTTCAGAAAAACCACAAAATATCTTGAAACAATTCATTTAGCTGGAAATTAGTCCAAAGATGAAAAAAGTTTTCACATTCAATGCCGACAAAATCCAAAGTTTCCTTCATGTTCACTGTTCCTTATTTACTGCTCCAGCCTGGCTGGTAGTTTTACCGTGTTAAGGCTTTTTAAGGAACAGCTCTTGATCCTCTACCGATAAGCCTTAGGAATTATTTTCCCCACCTTGAATTATATGAATAAACGGTATGAGGATTTGAGCTCTTTTTCTCTCACTTTCCATATTTGACATGCGAGTATGTGGAATTGAGTATGTGTATAAAGAGTTATTATCTTTATCCACAAATTTATTTATGATCCTTTGATACTTCTAGTTGATGTGGATAAATATTTTATGACACTGATTTATTGCTTTAGGATCTCCTGAACCATATGATGTAAGTTGTACTGATATTCTCAGATGACTCAGCAATTTGACATCAAGACAAAATGATGTAGGTTGCTGTGACATTGTTAGATAAGGGAAAATCCAGGTAACAGACAGATAATGATCCAATTCCATGGAGAATTTCCAGAGACTATTATAAAATAACAATGAAAAATGGTGAGAAAATAGATATGGCTCTTTTATTTTTACTCTACAATTCACTGGTTTGTTGGGTTTTTTTAACTGGGAAAAGAGAGCTTTTTTTTAAGGGTTTTTGTACTTGGAAACACTTCCATTATCTGTTATAATGACCACACACCTTAGAGCAGTGATCTCAAACTCACGGCTCCCCGGGTGCTATTTTGCAGCCCGCAGTCTTGTTCGCGATCTCACACTTTGGGAAGGAAGAGAGGCTCTGGTGTCAGCTGACTTGCAACTTTCTGCTGTCGTCGAGTATGCCGGGACTCCTGCCTTCGCATATCCGGCAGATAGGTGACGGCAGGAGTCTCAGCATATGTAACGGCTGCTGGAAGTTGCAAGTCAGCTGATGCCGGCGCCTCTCTTCCTGCCCAATGTGTGAGATCGTGTACAGATCGCGGTTGCAAAATGTGGGAATTGCTGGACAGGGGAGGAAGGGAGAAGGGGTACTGCTGAACAGGGGGGAGGTAAAAGGAAGGGAGAAGATGTGCTGCGGGACCTGGCAGAAAGGGAGGGAAAGGAAAGGTGCTACACACTGGAGGGGAGGGTGAGATGGTGCATAGGGAGTGAGCATGTTGGGTTGGGGGTGGGTGGGAAGGAGGGATGTCACTGAGGGAAGAGGCAAGGACATAGAGAAAAAGCGTGCAGGAGGCAGAAAGTGTTGGACTCCTGGAGAGGGCAAGATGGATGGGGAGGACAGGAAGGAGAAATGTTACACTGGGGAAGGGCGAGAGGGAAAAAAGTGAATAGTTAGACTCATGGAGGGAGAGAGAGAGATGTTGTTTGGTTGAGGAATGGAGGACCAGAGGAGAAGCATGCAGGAGGAAGAGAGAAAAGGGCCAGTGGAGAAACATTCAGGAGGAAGAGAGAAAAAAATGTTGGACTGGGAGGGGTGCCAGAAAGGAGGAAGGGAAAGAGAAATGTTACACTAGGGGGGAAGGAGAGAATAAGAGAGATGTCAGGCCATGGAAATAGGGAGGGAAGGAGAGAGAGATAGGAAGGGAAGGTAAGACATGTTGGATCGTGGACGTCTTAGCCGTCTCTTCTGGGGAGAGGAGGGGGGTTTCGGGGTCTGTGGGGGGAGTTTACTGGGGTGTTTCTGGAAAATGTTTACACTGTTCCTGTGCAATTGGGAACTGTACTGGGCCTGTGCAGAAGAGCTGTGCCTACTGCTTCACTCTTGTGTGCAGGCACAGTTCTTCCCCCTTTTACCAGGTCACCCATATGCTTTGCATGCTATTTGTGCTGAGCATGCCCCAGAATACCAAAATTGCACCCAACATGGTATTTTTTACCAGGTTGTTGGAGCTTTGTGCATCCTGCCTCTGTCAGGAGAGGATATTCAGCTGCAGCTTTCTGGACAATACTACCGAATATTCCTTTAACCATCACAGCACTTGGAACTGGGAGTTATGTGAGCAGCAGCAAAATTCATTGTCAGTACCCATATAAGTAACTAAGCAAGTAGAAATGCTGAATTTTTATTCACAGAGCTTGACATATCCCAAGGGGGCCCATGGTGGCTGCTGTGCTATTTATAAAAATACTACACTATAATTAGGGGAATGTGGGAGGGGCAGAATGGAGGAAAAATAAAAAGGAAGGGTGATAGATTGATCAGGAAAGGGGCCAAAGGATTCAGCAAAATGGTCAGTTTTGAGCATTGAAGTGAATGTCTGAAGGGAGGTTTGTGTTGAGGTAAGGTGGTAGGGTGTTCCCCAGTTTGGGACCAAGATAGCTAAAAGCGGTTTCATGCGAGATGTTGAGACACAGAAAGGTATGAGAGGTATGACTTTGCCTGGTTAGCTATTTGGGAACAGCACTGAATATCAACTGTCCCTGCATAACTTCCAGATACCACCAAAGATCTGGATAAGCAGTGCCAGTGCCCAGATATGACCCAGCATTGAATATCCAGGTCTATTTTAGCTAGTGGTGGTCAGTATTAAAAAAAAAAAAAAAAATGCTGATCAATAGATATAGCCTAGCTAGTTTGAATATCTTGCATTACTCATTCCTCTTGCTCCCCTTATAATTGGATAAATGAGGACGTTTAATATTATTCCTTCATGAATGATACTTATCACATTTTTCGCTCCATAAGACGCACCTGATCATAAGACGCACCCTAGATTTAGAGGAGGAAAACAAGAAAAAAAACATTCTGACCCAAATTCTCCCTGCCAGGCTCTGCACCCTGTCCCCCCCCCTCCCTTCCAGGCTTTGTACCCTGCCCTCCTCTGGTGGTCTAGTTGTAGGCAGGGACAGGGCAGGCAGAGACAGGGCACAAATGTCAAGGCAGATGACCTTTTAAAATATGCAATGTCACCTCAGTAACAACTATAGAAAAACAGACAAATATAGTGCAAAATATAGAGAGCAGATATAAATTCTCAAAACTGACACATTTTGATTACTAAATTGAAAATAAAATCATTTTTCCTACCTTTGGTTGTCTGGTAATTTCTTTCTTTCCTTCCTCAGGCCCAACAATTGTCCCTTCCTCCCTCCCTCCTATGTTCCCCTCACTGCCCTCCAGCCTTTGTCCTCTTCTGCCCACCCCCAAGCCTGCCTGCTTGCTGGATTTATTTACCTCCCGCTCCTTCCGCTGTGAGGACACTTCGATGAAGTAGCAGCGGGGGGGACTCCTGGCTCAGCAGTAGGTCAAACTCTTCAGCGCGGCACCACAAGCCATGGCCTCGCTGGGCCCGAGAGCGAGGGACGAGCAGGGAGCCAGCAGTGCTTCACTCCCAAACAAAACAAATTGCTGGGATGGACCAGGTGAGTGTAGCGATTGCAGTGGCGTACCAAGGGGGAGAAATGGGGGGACAGCATTAGGGTGCAGCCTTAGGGTGGGTGTAGCCTTAGGGTGGGTGCACAGCCGGCCAGGTCCCCTTACCTTCGTGGCGCTTTCACCCGCCCGCCCGACCAACCGACCGACAACAGGCCCAGTCCGACAAACCTCCCTGCCCTTTGGCCGCGAGACTAAATTACCTTCTTACAGCAGCTGGAGTATTGAAGTTGCATGTGGCTGCCATAAAGGTCATCTTTGATGCAACTGGAAGTTGCATCAGAGACGACCTTTACGGCAGCCATATGCAACTACAACACTCGGCTGCTGTAAGAAGGTAATTTAGATTTGCGGCCACAGGGCAGGGAGATTTGTTGGACCGGGCCTGTTGTCGGTCGGTCGGGTGGGCGGGGAAGCGCCCGAAGGTAAGGGGCAGGGAAGGAGGAAAGGTGGAATGGAGAGGAAAAGATGCTTAAAGGAAATGGGTAAAACAGAAGGGGGAGAAGGATGCTGAAAGCACTGGGGAAGACAGAGGGGTGGAGAAGGACGCTGATAGGACATGGGGAAAACAGGGGGGAGAAGGATGCTGAAAGGACATGGGGGAGAAGGACGCTGACAGGACTTGGGGAAGATGAGGGAGGAGAAGGACGCTGAAAGGAAATGGGGAAGAGAGACTGGAAAGAAGACGCTGAAGGGAAATGGGGAAGAGAGAGTGGGGCGAAGATGTTGGCAGGGAAGAAGACAGAGATGACAGACTATGGGGGGGAGCGGAGGGAAGAAGATGGGTGCCAGACCAATTTGGAAGGGGGGAGAAAGGGAGAGGCACAGTAACAGAGCAAATGGAAGACGCAGAGAGAAGAGAGACAGTGGATGGAAGGAATTGAATGAGAACATGAGGAAAGCAGAAACCAGGCAACAAAGGTAGGGAAAAAATTATATTTCTTTGCTTCAGGATAATGTAATATATTAATTGTGTTGATAAAAATTTATAAACAAAGCCCTGCCAGCCGAACATCTCTTTCTCCAGTTCAGCAGCCAGAACTTTGATTCATAAGGAAGGAATAAGCTAAATATTGCAGTACTGAGGTTTGTATGCATGCTGCGGGGACGGTGAGGGGCAGTGAATGGGATGGCGGTGACGGGGCAGTGTAGGGGACGGGGCAGTGTAGGGGACGGGACAGTGTAGGGGACGGTGCAGTGCTCACATCAAAAGCTTTCCTGTTTCCGCTTTTGACTGAGCACTGCGTTGCCGATCTGAAGTACTGTTGATGCCAGGGGTAGAAGGAGGCCCATTGCTGATCTTAAGTGTCATTGCGGGGGGGGGGGGGGGGGGTTGCAGATCTTGTTGCCAAAATCGGAAAGGTGAGGAAGGGAGAAAGAGGGGCCTATGGTGGATGGAGAGATTGAGAGAAGGGGGCAGATGATGGAAGTGGGGAGAAAGGGGAGAGAAAAGAAGTAGATGATGGAAGTAGGGAGAAGGGGCAGATGATGGAAGTGGGGAGAGAGAAGAGGGCAGATGATGGGGGAAAAGGATTGAGTTAGGGAAATACTGGAGGGGGTGAGGGAAAGAGGTGGCGAGCTGTAGGTAGACAGTAAAAAAGGAAATTGATGAGAGGGTAGTAAGAACATAATCTAGATGGATGCAAAAAATAAATTGAAAAGGAAAATGAGGGAAGAAAGGGATTGCAGAAGAGAGGTGTGGGAGAGGGAAGGAGAGGAGAGAGATGCCAGACCAATGGGGGTGAAAGGAGAGATGGAAGGGGAGGCATACAGTTTCTGGAAGGGGCATAGAAGGAGAGAAGATGCCATATAGGGAGGGGCAGAGAGATGGCAGACAGTGGATGGAAGGAAGACAGTAACAAGAAGATGAGGAAAGCAGAAACCAGAGAAGACAAAGGTAGAACAAAAATTTCCTATTTATTTATTGCTTTAGGAGACATGTGTTGCTGTTTCTGTGGTGTTGCATTTTGTGCAGAGTCCAGCTTCTTGCTGGTTCAATTTAACCTTTGTCTATGTATTTCTATTTTATCCCCCCTTTTACAAAACTGTGAAGCGTTTTTTAGCGCCAGCCGTGGTGGTAGCAGCTCTGATGCTCAAATACTATGAGTGTCAGAGCTGTTACCACCGTGGCTAAAATCCACACTACAGTTTTGTAAAAGGGGGAGGGGTTAGTTTGTGATGACATATTCCATACTAGGCGAAGGTGTGTTCTGTGTGTTCGAAAGACATGGTTTTCTGTTAGGATTGACGGTGTATGATTGATCTGTACTAGTCTGGCTTGTTTAGTTTTACAATTGGTGTATTGATGTACTGCTTACTGCAATATGTAAGATGCTGCCTTTTCCTAGGTACTCATGTGTGACGTGTGGCTTGTTATTAAAAATCCTGTTTTTCGTACAGATGGGGGGGGGGTGCCAAAAAATGATGGGCCCCGGGTGTCAAATATGCTAGGTACGCCACTGAGCGATTGCATGCTGCCGGCTTAGAAGCCTTACCCCCAATGTCAATTCTGACGTCGGACTGAAGGTCAGGGGAGCCAGTGTAACCCGTTCTGGGCTCCTTTGGGAGGATGGGTTAAAAAAATTGAATAAATAAAAATCTTTCCTATGAAAGTGCCAGCAGGATACATAAGCGCTATTCTGTGATAGTGTGTCTAATTTACATAGTGTGTAAATGCAAGAGTGTACACAGGAGCAGAGCATAGGAGGGAAATGGGTAGGGGTTCTAGTCATGTGTGGGACTTGCAAGTTGCATATGTTTCTGCCACTTATGCCAGATTTGTGGCTCGTGTAACTGCAGGGGCATAAGTGTTAGGCATGACGATGCCAAGTTATGTTGGTATTTTGGGCGCTCAAATGCGCTTATAAAACATTCTCCTCCCATATGGTCTCTAGGCGCCTAACTAAAGGCACCCAGTTGTAGAATTGCCCCCAAACAGTTATATAGAGTGTTTTATACACACTCCTCCCCCCCTTACCCACATATATAATAACCACCAATATCTGAGATCATCAGATAGATCTCAACGATTCTGCTCTGGAAATCTTTGCCAGAAAATGTGGTAAAATTGGATAGCATAACAGGATTTAATAAAGATTTGGATGAGTTCCTAAATGAAAACCATTATTAAGATGGACTTGGGGAATTCCATTGCTTATTCCTGGATAAGCTGCATCAAATCTGATTTGCTTTTTATGGATCTTGCCAGGTATTTGTGACCTGGATTGGCCACTGTTGGAAACAGGATATGGGGCTTGCTGGACTTCAGTCTATCCCAGCAAGGTGGTACTTATGTACTTAGGGGCCTCTTCACTAAACAGGCACAGAAAAAAACAGGCTATCGCAAAAAAAAAAAAAAACAAAAACCAATAACATTAAAATGCATTGTGGTATTTTGCTTGTTTGCATGTGCTAACCCACACATTAGCTATTTTTTCAAAATATTTTTAGCAGTGGCATAATGAGGGTGAGTGGTGCCCCTCCCCTGCCCTCTCGCTCCTTCCTGACCCCCACCACCACACGCATGTGCCCCTTCCCTTCCTTCATAGAAACATGATGGCAGATAAATGCCAAATGGCCCATCCACTCTGCCCATCTGCAGTAACCATTATCTCTTTCTCTCTCTGAGACAGTGTCTCTCAAACTTTTTTTTAGTTCTGGCACACTAAACGCAGCAAATTTTTTCATGGCACATTATAATTGAAATTATAAAATTGCAAAATCAACAAAAAATTTAATTTGACAGTTATTTATTTTATGTTCTTTAAGCTATGTATGGGTAATTGTAACAATGGTGAAACTAAAGTAGATAGAAGAGAATTGCTAATTAATGCAATGGATGTGCTTGTTTTTGAGTGTAAATTATGCGGCTTGATAGTCGACAAGCAAACATGCATTTCATCATCTACCATCTGCAGACATTCTCTTTTTTTCAATTTAATTTATAAGAGCTGAAAATCCAAGTTCGCAAAGATCCAAACAGTAACAGAGCCTTGATTGCTTTATTGCTCTAATTAGGATAACTACTACATAAAAAATAAAAATTACATTTCTTGCCATTCATTTTAAAGAATGATGCTTGTCTGGGCAGTTGTATCCTTACACTCAAAGACGTTCATAACATTGACACTCTTGCGTATGCGATGTACATGTCATCTATTCTAGTGTATACTTATGAAGGGAATTTTTTAAATTAAAGTAAAATTCTGGAATCTCTCATGGCACATCCAGAATCTTTCTAACAAAAGAGAATTTAAATAAACAAAATAAATGAATCAATTTAATTAATTGTGCTCAGTGACGTGAACGTGCCATGAATGCCATTGGAAGGCAAGAGAGATGTTCAACTCTTTACATCATAGCACAAGCCCTCCCTGCCTCCATTATTTATATGCTTATAACAGATAATCTCATAAAAATGTAAAAACATGTTACTTATCTCAGTTAGATCTTTACAGGCTCTTGTAATTTTGCTGTGTTCCTCCAAACAAAGGACACTAAAAAATAAAAGTGCTATGATGTCCTTAATCAGCTGGCAAAAAGCTTTGTGTGCTCCCAAATCCCACAAATTCCACAGTAAACCTCAAAATATGCAATCCATGACCAAAAATAAATCAATAAAAATCCCAGATTCACAAACTTCATAGTCCAAATGTGTGCAATCTATTCAAACTTGACACAGATCATGCTTCAAATAACTTTCTCAAGAGGAAGAAAAACACTGAAAAACAGAAAACATACAAGCAGAATATAAGCAACAGGTACTAGATCTCAACAATATCACGAAAATAATTTAAATATACTCATCAAAAAAATTTTTAGGTTTTCTTACCGGATGAGGAATAGAGACTGACTCTCCCAAGCTCAGCAGTGCAATAATCGCCAGACAAAACATCTTTTCAGGGCACAGTTTGAGAGACACTGCTCTAAGATATCCCACTTGACTATCCCAGGCTTTCTTGAAATCAGACACAGTCTCTGTTCAATGCATCTACTACCCTTTCTGTAAAAAAGTATTTCCTTAGATTATTCTTGAGCCTATCACATCTTAACTTCATCCTATGCCCTCTCATTCCAGAGCTTCCTTTCAAATGAAAGAGACTCGACTCATGCACATTTACATCACGTAGGTATTTAAATGGTGGCAAGTCAAATGCGTGCAAGACAAAAACGCGTGGACAAATGCACGAAGACAATTGAGTGCAAGACAATTGAGTGCAAGTACAATTGAGCACAATGATAATTGCGTGCAAGACAAGTGAGCGCAAGGACAATTAGTGCAATGATAATTGCACGCAAGTCGAGCACAACGACAATTGAGCGCAATGACAAATGAGCGCAACAACAATTGCGTGCAAGACAAATGAGCGGAAGAACAATCACGCGCACGACAATCACATGCACGTTCATGTAAACGTGAGTCACATGAATGCATTCTTGTTACTATGGTTACGTTTGTTCCTTTTATACGTGCTCAGAACAGCCTGCCTTCCTTTCTCACTTATCTTTGTGCTCTGACGTCTTGCGCTCACTTGTCTGCGCCCATTTGTCTGCACGCTTATGTCTTGCGCGCATCTGACTATGAACCATTTAAATGTCTCTATCATATCTCCCCTTTCCCGCCTTTCCTCCAAAGTATACAGTTTGAGATCTTTAAGTCTGTTCCCATATGCCTTATGATGAAGACCACGCACCATTTTAGTAGCCTTCCTCTGGACCGACTCCATTCTTTCTATATCTTTTTGAAGGACTGGGGATTCTGTGGGTGGGAAGAGGGAGGTTGGGTTGGTGGGATTTCACGGACTTGTAAACGAGCTATACTCTGGTTTCTCTTGTTTCTCTTCATGGAGTTTTGCTCAATAAAAATTTGTTTTCCATATCTTTTTAAAGGTGCGGCCTCCAGAATTGTAAACAATATTCTAAATGAGGTCTCACCAGAGTCTTATACAGAGGCATCAATACCTCCTTTTTCCTACTGGCCATACCTCTCCCTATGCAACCTAGCATCCTTCTAGCTTTCACCGTCACCTTTTCAACCTGTTTGGCCACCTTAAGATCATCACATACAATCACACCCAAGTCCCAGCATCATAAACTTGCTGCCCACATCGTGTATGCTCTCCCTCTGATGTCACTTCCTAGGCATGAGACCCGGAAGTGTCGTCAGATAGAGCCGACACCGATGCAGGCAGCGAGTTTGTGATGCTGGCTCGCACTTAGAAAATTGGTATGAGGGAAGGGAAGGGGCATATATGCTGGTGATGAGGGTCAGGATGGAGTGGGGGGGGGCAGAGGATGGGTGCTGGCACCCCCACCAAGACAGTGCCTGGGGCAGACAGAGCCTGGGGCAGATCACCCCCCCCCCCCTTACTATGCCACTGATTTTTAGAGGGGCAGAGAATGGCAGTGGAAGCATTAACCAGGTAGTGCTTTCACATTTCTGCCTGCTAATTGGCTAAGACAGAGCTAATGCAGAAGCACTCGCCACCTTCTAACTAGGAGGTTAGAAGGTTCCTGCATAAACTTTTTACAAGTACCACAAATGAATGCAAACATTGATGCATGGTCCGAAATTCAAAAAATGGACAGGGTCTTTTTTAAAAAAAATTTTATACCACCAAAATCTCAGTGGTTTACAGAATTTACATACATAAAATATATAACACAAATACAGTAAACAAAACTCAATATCAACATACATATAACTAGCATCAAATGCCACCCATGGCGATATTAGCAGTAAAACTCTATTGCAATAGCCAGTAAAAATAATACAGTTTCAGAATAATAGCTATTAAACCATGTCAGAAATAAGCGTCAACAAATAACTGTGTCTTAAGCAATGTCTTAAAAGTCAGATTCTCAACACATAACCTTATTTGGCCGGATAACTTATTCCATAGTGACATCCCTGAAACCGTAAACATGGTCTTTTCTGTTGACACATAGTTTACAAATGCCAATTTACATCTGGGCTTTAAAAGTGTCAAGTTACATCTGGGCTTAGTGCACAGGGAAGTCCCAATTTAGAACATGTGAAGCCCAGATTTCAACACACTTTAGTAAAAGGGCTCTTTTGTACTTATTATAAGACCCAAAAATAAATTTTACATTTTTTATTATTTGGGCAGTCATGCAAAAAGATAGCAGTGTAAAACTTCACAAGGCACAACAGGTGATTGTTCTATGAAAACATCTACAGTGGGTGAATTTTCAGTTGAGAATTAAGGTTGGCTGAAAATCAAGGACAAATTTAGGTATGTAATTCAGAGACACACATTTTGGAGCTCATCTTTATTGCAATATAAGGTTTATGGCATTTTATCAAGCTTTTTAAAAGAGAACAGTATATAGGGCAACTTGACAGATACAGGGATAAGAAAAATGATTACAATCTGGAATGGGACCATGGCAGACATTATGTAAATTAAAACTGTGCCAGTCTGATACAGATATGTTGTTTTTGTGAAAGTGAAATTTGTCTTAGGAGCATGTCCTTGGTACAAAGCACAGGGCATAGGAGGCATGCTGTTGCTGCAGTTTTGTAATCTGTGTCTGCAGTTCTTTGGTATAACAACCCTGCTCTTATTTCACAATGTACCTTTTGGGTGGTGTGTTGTTCCTTTCAGCAGGATGAAGAACAGTAAAGACTTCCATGAGGAAGAAAAAATAGACCCTAAGGTTTCTCCTCTCATTTATTCTATTGACTACATCAGTGTATCGCAAACTGTGCTGAGATTTCTGGCGATGATGTCACACACATGCGCGATGTCATCGCATCAATGTCCATGCATGCGCAGAGGCCAGTCTTGCCGTGACCCCGCCTTTACAGGGATCCAGGAGGTGCAGGGAGAAGAGGAGAGATGCCGGCCAGGAGGAGTCCTTCACGCCGGCTGCCCGCTACAGGACGTGCCTCTCGCCGCGAGAGGCATGTCCTGTAGGAAGTCAGCCGGCGTGGATGACTCCTCCTGACCGGCATCTCTCCTCTTCTCCCTGCACCTCCTGGATCCCTGTAATGGCGGGGTCACGGCAAGACAGGCCTCTGCGCATGTGCGGACATTGATACATGTGTGTGACATCATTGCGTCGACTTCCGGGTGCCTTCCGGCTGGGGCACTGCATTTAGTGTGCCGCCGGCCAGAAAAGTTTGCGGGACACTGGACTATGTCAATGAATTGAACACACACACACCAATCTATCATAGCCTTTAAAACCATTAAAATAGCAGAATTTACCTTTTTTGGTCTAGGCCTATTTTGTTCTAGCTTCCTTTTATGTAGTTTATGGTTTAATTTTATTGAATACTAGCTGATGTCCCGGCGTTGCACGGGTATTTAATTATAGCAATAACACTGTAAATGGATTCAAATAAAGATACTTTATAGTGGTGAATGAAATTATTGTTTTACAGCTTAATAAAAAGTACAATATTCAAATTATAATGTGAAATATTTGACAAAATGAATACAATACAACTAAAGCAAAATGTGATTATAAACAACATTTTTAGTTTCACCTCCAGGAGCAAGAACATATAAATTGTTGGGTGAACCCACCCTTGAGCAAGCAACATAGAGTTGTGGGCCGAGAGACCCCCAGAACATATCACCCCAGGTAGTGAGGGATCTGCATACCAAGTTTCGTTAAAATCGGTCAAGCCGTTTTTGAATTACAGTGAGAATGGCAGCTTTTTACATTTTTTCCATTGACATGAATGGGTGAAATCTGATTTTCTGTTTGTAGCTCCACCCACGTGTGCAGGTGGGCTGCGAGACCCCCAGAACATATCACCCCAGGTAGTGAGGGATCTGCATACCAAGTTTCGTTCAAATCGGTCAAGCCGTTTTTGAATTACTGTGAGAATGGCAGCTTTTTACATTTTTTCCATTGACATGAATGGGTGAAATCTGATTTTCTGTTTGTAGCTCCGCCCACGTGTGCAGGTGGGCCGCGAGACCCCCAGAACATATCACCCCAGGTAGTGAGGGATCTGCATACCAAGTTTCGTTCAAATCGGTCAAGCCGTTTTTGCGTGATCGCGGCACATACACACACACACACATACATACATACATCCGATTTTATATATATAGATACCACCCTCCCTTTGGCAATAACAGAGCAGTTTACACAATTATAGCTAAAATAGGAAAGAACTCCATATCCATAAAAAAAATAACTGCTTTCAGACCAGTTTGAGGTTGGGAGATGTGAACTGTGGAGGAAAATAGTATGCTCCTCCCTGAGCTTTAAGGTGATAACAAATGACACTGGGAGTCCTTACAGACACAGCTCCTGAAGATGCGTAACAGCGAAACACAGCTTGGTGTTGGGCTACACTGCATATTATGTGTAGAAGAACCTTTATGAGATTGTAGAACATTCAATGATCATTTAAGGATCAATGTGGAATCTGGAGTTAATGAATACATTGATATATCTAGCAGTTTTTGGAAAAAGGAACTAATGATATATTATGAATAAGGACAACTGCAAGTTTGAGGATGTAATGAACGGTGTTTAGTGTGTGAATGTTTGGTCTCTCGTGTAATTATGTGTATATGGTTATTTAAGTAATTTTATAATGATTATGAAAGTATTTTCTGTAACAAAGGCCTAGATTCACAAAGCAAAACAATCGTGTACCGATCGGTTTGCGACCCCTTTATGACCAAATTTCCATCCGGCCTGATTCACTTACCTCTCCTGCGATCCGCATCCAATCCATGCATGCAAATGAGGGGAAACGCATGCAAAGTAGGCAGGGACGCGATTCACAACACAAAATTTCACATCCGACTGAGCAGGCCGATCAACTGAAGAAGCGACTGCTGGGGAGCAGTCGAAAACATCTTTCCGACTCTCCTGCTCTATTGAAGCCCTGCTTTCTGCCCTGTCAGCCCCGATTTCCTGCAGCCCCGATCTGCCTGCCCTGATCTGCCTGCTCTTTAGAGGGAACGTTGGCTGGTATTAGAAGGGCAACACCTAAGACAAATGTCTTCAGCTCTCAGTCAAAAGAGGTCCCAAAACTAACCTGAAGCTGAAGAAGACACAGCCTGCTAGCATGTTTTGGGGTCTTTTTTCAAATTTTTGCCCAGGGACAATTCTGGAAAAGGTGAGAGATGGGGACACTGGGGATGATGCTGGAAATAAGGAAAGATAAGAATACAGAGCAACAATGCTGGAAAAGGGAATATGGGGGACAAAGGGGCAATGCTGGAAAAGGGGAGGAGATGGGGACATAGGGAGGTAATGCTGGAAAGCAGCAAATATGTGAACCACAGGGTCAATGTGGAAAAAGAGGGGAAATAGGGATGCAGAGAGGACAGATTCTGGAAAAGAGGGAAGATGGAGACACTGAATATTTAAACCCCAATAATACAGAAAACCAGAAGAGAGAAACTAGGACCAAAGCAACACTCAAACAACAAATGTAGAAAAAAAGTATTTTTTTCCTGAATTTATTAATTGTATTATTTCAGTTTTAAGAAATGTGCATCTTCCGTCCTCCCCTGTCTAGGAAGTGATGGTGTTATGAGGGGGGGGAGGGTCCATTCAATCTTAGTTATGTCACTGATGCCATTAAACACGCAGGTTAATAATGATTAGCAAAGTGGCTGTCTAGATAACAAGGCTGTAGATCAGGGGTCCCCAAAGTCCCTCCTTGAGTGCCGAATCCAGTCGGGTTTTCAGGATTTCCCCAATGAATATGCATTGAAAGCAGTGCATGCACATAGATCTCATGCATATTCATTGGGGAAATCCTGAAAACCCTACTGGATTCGGCCCTCAATGAGGGACTTTGAGGACCCCTGCTCTAGATTATCAGTTCTATTGGTAAAAAATATCAATATAGAAAGAATCTGGCCAATATTCAGCTGGTGGTGCCGAGTGCTTTCAAAATGTTGATTGCCGTTAGCTAAGTTAGTCCTGGAGGTTTAATTTTGGGCCATGTCAGGGCACCAGCATTAAATATCCACATTAGTGGTGAAACGTGGAAGTTATGCGGATACAGCCAATATTCAGGGTTGTACCTGTAAAACTTACCGTGCAAAGTTAATACTGCAATGTAAGCAGTACTACTTGATAGTGCAGTGGTGGGCAGATGTGATATTCATTGGCACTGCCTAGATACACGCTGTTGAATATCCTTTTCAGAGGTGTTTATCATGGTTTAACCAGGAAGGAGCCTTTCCTGCTCAGTTAAATCCTTTTGAATATAGGGTACATCATGGACAATCAATAAACTTGAATGTGTGACTTACTGTGCTTCAGCTCCAAGATCTAGACAGTAGGTGTGATGAGAAGATGGACACCCAGATCAAAATTTATAGTGATTTTAGACTTTTGAAATGCAATTTTAAAAAAAGCCTATGTTATGAAACCTCGGGTCTCTAGGTATTTCACACTTTACAAACTATGATCAAAGCACTGATGTACACTTAGCTTTTTACTTTGACATTATAGTTCATCAAATACGGGACCTTTGACTACAGCTACTTTGAAGGTCCAAGTTCTCTTTTCTCACCTGAATCAACATCAAATGTCAAGCTTCCTTTTAGCCCTGTAGGACATGAAAAATATTGCTTTTATGTTCACAGTTATTTTTTGATGCTGCGCTGGATCCATGAAGTATTCAGCTGTCATGATGGAAGAAGCATTTTGAACTTTATTCAAGGGCATGGAGAATGTTAGTTTTATCCAATTAAACCATAACCCCACTAAATGTAGGAGATAGGTATTTGGTTATTTCTATAATGCTCAATATACAGACATGCTCAAATACACCTCAGTTCTAGTGTCCAGATTTGCTCGAGAGAGAGAGAGAAATAAAGAAACAGGGTGTGTTGTTTTTTGTTTTGCTTTAATCAAATATCAGAGTGACTTCAGCTTATTGTTTTCCCTATTTCTACCTACCCTTAAGTTCAGAAACAGTTTGAGTGTCAATAAAGAAATTTAGGCCCTCAGTTGTCTCAGTTGATAAATGTATGAAAATAATGGAAAATTGGAGTAACCAATATAAACTGAAACTTAATAAGGAAAAAAACAAGATAATTTGATTCAATTATTATCTAGTATTAATCTTCCTTTGAGAAATCCATTAAGACTAGTAGACAAGGTAAGACGCTGAGAGTATTGGAAGAAATATAACCATTGTTCATCCGTATCTGACCAGGCAGTTTCATAAGACCATAGCCATTTAGTACAATTGGATATGATCATGGGTGAGTCTATAAAAAAAATTTCTAGAAAAGTGAGATGATGTGGCCTAATGTGAATCCGAGATAGCAAAATTCCGAGAATTTGGAAGAGAGGAGTATTAGGGTACAAGGGCCATTTTAAACTAGTTAAGCAATGTTTCAGTTGTAACCATCTATAAAATTCTAGGAATGTTTCAACTGCTTAAATATTGCTGTCTAATACTGTCTCTTATCTTTACTCACTATGCATTTTTGATGATTGTATTATGATCAATATGACTGGTCTCCATAGGAACTCACTACGTATGGCCTCTTTCAAAGCCGAGCGGCAACAGCCCCAAAGCCTTTTAAATCTCTATGGGCTAGTGCAGCTTTGTAAAAGAGGCAGTTAATCTCAGCTTATGGCTTCATATAACTGTTACTCTTTATTCATTATACATAGGTGCTTATTGTTTCCCTGTTGCACCTATGGTTTTGTCTGTATCATTTATACAGTATGATCTTTTTGTATAAATTCTTGAGTAAAAAAAAACTTTCAATAAAAAGATTTAAAAATGAAATGAGAAATCCATTAAGATATTGGGAGTTTTGATACTACTCTAAGCATGAATCTATAGCATGAATCTACTCCAAGCATGAATCAATATTGTGATTAAAAATATTTTCTTCAGAATGCAACAATTATGCTTCATGTGTTCAAGGCCCAGTTAAAAATCCACCTCTTTGAGAGTACTTTCAACTCCTAACTCCTTTCACCTTGGGTTTTGCATCCCCAACGCTATGTCATGTCTGTCCAAGTTAGAGTGTAAGCTTTTCCAAGCAGGGACTGTCTATAAATGCCAAAATGTACAGTGCTGCGTACACCTTTCAGTGCTATAAGTGATAAGTATTAGTAGTAACAGAGCGAAAGCTTCCGGGCCATGGAAGGCAGCATGTTTTCTATATTCATGCTGCCAGCAGCCCGAAGAGTGAAAGAGTGGCTGCAGCATTGGATCCCACCATTGCCAGCTCCACCATCTCTCCTTTTCTCAACTACCCTCCCTGCTTTCCCCATCACCCCAGAATCCACCATCTCTCCCTTTCTCTTCCCAACTAACCTCCTATCTAATATCTTTATACCCTCTCCCTCCACAGCACCCCTTGGGTCCAACTTCTCTCCCTTTTCCCTACCTCCATCCTATTGTCCACCATCTCTCTCCCTCTCCTTTATTTCCAGGCCCATTATTTCTTTCCCTTCCCCCTACCCTCAGTCCAGCATATCCCCCTGTCTTTGAACCTCACCCCCATCCATGTAAGGGTGTGCCAGCATGTTTTTTGTCAACACTCTCATCCAGCGTCCCTCTGGCCTTCCCGGTCTAACTCTGAAAAGTAATTATGGCCTACAGAGGATCATGGGTGTTTTAGCAATCCTAACGGGCTGTCTGCGGCCTCTGCTGTACTTTTCCTCTGCTGCTACGTCAGAGGAGGGGCAGGACTACGCAGGAGAAAAGTGCAGTGGAGGCCACGGGTAGCCTGTTAGGATAACTGCAGCACCCGCGATCCTCTGTAGGCCATAATTACTTTTCAAAGTTAGACCAGGAAGGCCAGAGAGATGCAAGATGAGGGTGGAGACAAGGTGGAAACATACCAGCTTTTGGGAAGCCCCCTAAAGCTGCGAGGTTGAGGGCAACTACCCTGTTCCCCCTCCCAACACCGACCCGGTGGTCATGTGATGTCCCCAAAATATTGGAGGTGCTCAGGCATCCACGGCACCCACAGAGCTGGCGGCTATGAGTCAGACTAGTTATGTTTGGAGACATGTATGTGTGGGGGATGCATAGGGAGCTGAGTGGTGGGGGTGGCTGCAAATGGGGTACTAACTGATGGCCATTCTTTGGATGTGCAGGGGGGCAGAGGATATATAGACATAGGTGGGGGTAGAACAAAGAGCAGACCAAATGAGTATACGCAGCAAAAAGAAATTTAATGTAACGTGCTTGACATGGCCACATTTTGCTCAAGGGCTGCATCAGAGGCAACCACTAGAGTGGAAAAACAGAAAGCTTCTCTTGAGTATTTAAACACCAGTGAGAAGTGTATTCTTTGTGTTTAAATACTCTGGATTAGAGATTGACACGTAGACAAATTTTTTCCCATCCCTGTGGGAACTCAATTTTCCTGTCCCGTCCCCACAAGTTTTGTCACTGTCCCTGCCCCATTCCTGTAAACTCTGCCTTAACTGCACAAGCCTCAAACACTTATGATTTAAAGTGTTTGTGGCTTGTGCAGATGAGGATAGAGCTTCCAGGAATGGGGCAGGGACAGGAAAAGAACTCGCCGGGACGGGATGGGGAAAAATATATCCTCGTATCATTCTCTACTCTGGATTGTTTGATAAGCTGTTACACTAGAGAGAAGCTTGCTGTCTGTTTTTCCTCTCTAGTTTTGTCTCTGACACAACCCTCGGGCGAAACGTGGCCACTTCAGACACATGCTACATTAAATTTCTTTTTGAGCCATATACTGTACTTGTTTGGTCCACTCTTTGTTCTACCCCTGAATCATCATAGATCATCTGCCTCTCTTATGTCCCTCTGACATATATGGGGGTTCCCAGAGTAGGGAGGGAGGAAGAGAGAGAGAAAGGTAGAGTGGGTTTTGGGAAGCCTTGTGCTGTGGCTATTTGTGGATCCTGGGTTTGTGCCTATGTCTCCCATGGCAGCAATCGACTGTGAAGTTGACAGTGATCTATCCAATGAGTGTGGGTTAGGGGGTTTGAGCGGGTATCTGAGAGACCAGGGATGCTGTGAGGGCCCTCTGTGTCCAGTGTGCTGTCCTTCATCACTCTCTTCTTTGTCAGATGCTTGTGTGGTATAGAGGTTAGAGCTGAGGAACAACACTGCAAGGGGGATTCAATACTCACTGTTGAGGTTTGTGGGGACGGCTTTTGTTTCTTCCTCACCTGCTGCAAGGTATTAGATATGAGAGTGTGGCTTGATGTGGCCTTTTAGATTGCTGGTTGGCAAATGCATTCCCCCTCCCCCAAGCCATACCATGTCATCTTATTGGTTGGGGTTCTGGGGACTGCAGGCACACTGAAACGAGGCTCACTAAACACTGAGGACCTGATGGGGGATAGAGAAGTTGTAGGGGTGAGGTGCTGTGTGTGGGGTACTTACATTCAGCTATGAGATGCAGTCTCATGCATTGGGTGACACTGGGATCCTCCCAGCACTCTGTAAGCAGATTACCAGCCCCAGAGGGTGCCTACATGGCTCCTGGCAGTTACAACCAGTGCACATGGAACAGAATCTATGAGTAATGGTATTAGGTAAGACTCTGGATTACGTTCCCCAGATCAAAGTTCAGACTCCTGGGCTATACAATTCCTTCAAGCAATGAACCAGGCCACCATGGTCCTTCAGGAGCAGGCCACTGGAAAAAATTGTTACATTTAAAGAACTTTTGTGTTTATTTTCTCTCCTCTACCTTATAATAAATAGTATTTTCTTTTATCTGCATCTGTTCTGACTCCACGCCTGCCTTTGCTCATGCTCCCACAAGGAGACATACACTGGGTTTTACTAGCATACAATAGATGTTTCTACTGCAGCCCAGAGCGCTAATGCTCCAACAGTGCTCTGACATTCATAGAATTCTTATGAGTGTCAGAGCATTTAACGTTCCAGGCTGTGGTAGAAACCTCTACTGCAGCTTAGTAGAAGAAACATAGAAACATAGAAATAGACGGCAGATAAGGGCCCACGGCCCATCTAGTCTGCCCACCTTAATGTCCCTCCCCTACCTTTGCCCTGTGAATAGATCCCATGTGCCGATCCCATTTGGCCTTAAAATCAGGCACGCTGCTGGCCTCAATCACCTGTAGTGGAAGACTATTCCAACGATCAACCACTCTTTCAGTGAAAAAGAATTTCCTGGTGTCACCTCGTAGTTTCCCGCCCCTGATTTTCAACGGATGCCCTCTTGTTGTCGTGGGACCCTTGAAAAAGAAGATATCTTCCTCCGCCTCGATGCGGCCCGTAAGATACTTGAACGTCTCAATCATGTCTCCCCTCTCTCTGCGCTCCTCGAGCGAGTATAGCTGTAATTTGTCAAGCCGTTTTTCGTATGGTAGATCCTTGAGTCCCGAGACCATCCGGGTGGCCATTCTTTGCACCGATTCCAGTCTCAGCACATCCTTGCGATAATGCGGCCTCCAGAATTGCACACAGTATTCCAGGTGGGGCCTCACCATGGATCTATACAATGGCATAATGACTTCCGCCTTACGACTGACGAAACCCCTTCGTATGCAGCCCATGATTTGTCTTGCCTTGGACGAAGCCTGCTCCACTTGATTGGCAGACTTCATGTCCTCACTGACGATTACCCCCAAGTCTCGTTCTGCTACCGTTTTTGCTAGGATCTCGCCATTAAGGGTATAAGACTTGCATGGATTCTGGCTGCCCAGGTGCATAACTTTGCATTTTTTGGCATTGAAGTTGAGTTGCCATGTCCTAGACCATCGCTCCAGTAGGAGTAGGTCGTGCATCATGTTGTCGGGCATTGAATCTTCGTCTGTTGTGCATTTGCCCACTACATTACTCAGTTTGGCGTCATCGGCGAATAATGTTATTTTACCTCGAAGCCCTTCTGCCAGGTCTCTTATAAAGATGTTGAATAGGATTGGGCCCAAGACTGAGCCCTGTGGTACTCCACTAATCACCTCCGTCATTTCGGAGGGGGTGCCGTTCACCACCACCCTTTGGAGCCTACCTCCAAGCCAGCTCCCAACCCATTTCGTCAATGTGTTACCTAATCCTATAGAACTCATCTTGCTCAGTAACCTGCGGTGTGGTACGCTATCGAATGCTTTGCTAAAGTCCAGGTACACGATGTCCAGGGACTCCCCAATATCCAGCTTCCCTGTCACCCAATCAAAGAAGCTGATCAGGTTGGATTGGCAGGATCTCCCCTTAGTAAATCCATGTTGTCGGGGATCCCGTAGATTCTCCTCATCCAGGATCTTATCTAATTGGTGTTTGATTAGAGTTTCCATTAGTTTGCTCACTATCGATGTTAGACTCACTGGTCTGTAGTTTGCTGTCTCCATCTTTGAGCCTTTCTTGTGCAGCGGAATGACGTTAGCCGTCCTCCAGTCCAACGGGACGCTGCCTGTACTAAGGGAGAGGTTGAAGAGCGTGGACAGTGGCTCCGCCAAGACATCACTCAGCTCCCTAAGCACCCTGGGGTGCAGGTTGTCCGGCCCCATTGCTTTGTTAACCTTGAGCTTTGACAGCTCACCGTAGACACTGCTGGGCGTAAACTCAAAGTTACTAAACGGGTCAACTGAGCCAACCCTTGTCTGTAGCTGAGGGCCGAACCCTGGCGCTTCTCGGGTGAAGACTGAGCAGAAGTATTCATTTAATAGTTGGGCTTTTTCCGAATCCTTTTCCACATAGTCTCCATCTGGATTCCTAAGACGTACAATCCCGCCTGAGTTTTTTCTTCTATCACTGATATACCTGAAGAAGGATTTATCTCCCTTCTGGATGTTCTTTGCTAGAGACTCCTCCATGAGGAATTTAGCCTCCCTGACTGCTGTTTTGACGGCTTTTGATTTGGTCAGGTAGTCTGCTCTAGAGTCCTGCTTCCCTGATTGTTTGTAAGAGATGAATGCTTTTTTCTTCTCCTTGATCAGGTCTGAGATCTCCGCAGTAAACCACTGTGGCTTATTGTTCCTTCTCCGTTTACTTACTGATTTTACATAGCGGTTTGTTGCTTCTTGTATGGTTGCTTTCAAAGTCGACCACATGTCTTCCACGTTATCGGTTTCTTCTTGGCTTTGTAGCGCCTGGTGAACGAAGTCTCCCATTTCTTTGAAATTTGTGTCCTTGAATTTGAGGACTTTGGTTAGTGTAGTAGATTTAGTGAAACCTTTCCTGATATTGAACCATACCATGTTGTGGTCACTGGAGGCCAATGTGTCGCCCACCGAGACCTCTGTGACACTTTCTCCATTGGTAAGTATCAGGTCCAGTATTGCCTGATCCCTTGTCGGCTCCAACACCAGTTGCCTGAGGCTTGCTCCTTTCATAGAGTTTAATAGCCTCCTGCTGCTGCCAGAAGCAGAGGTAAGTGTAACCCAATCCACATCAGGCATGTTGAAGTCACCTAGCAATACTGTGTCCCCACGCAAGGTGATATTTTCTATATCTTCGATTATTTCCATATCCAGGTCATCCTGTTGTCTTGGGGGTCTGTAAATTACGCCAAGATACAAGCATTTGTCCTTCCCTCTGGCCAAATTAACCCAAAGGGATTCCCCAGTATACTGGACATCTGAGATTCTCGTGACCTTAATGTCATCTTTAGTATATAATGCTACACCCCCTCCTATCCTACCCTCTCTGTCCCGGCGAAGCAAGTTGTAACCCGGTATGACCATGTCCCACCCGTGGGAGTCTGTGAGCCAGGTTTCGGATATCGCCACCACATCCAGGTCGGCATTCCTTATTTCTGTTTCCAATTCCAGGATCTTGTTTCCTAAACTGTGTGCGTTGACGTACATAGCCCTCCATGTTATATTTTTGTTACGTCTCAGTGGGGATATTCCTGCTTGAGCTATTTGAACACCTTTAACATTGTTTGTGTTATTTGTGCTTTCCTGAGGCTCAGAACCACAATGTGTACTCCCCATATACCCAGAACTACAGTGTGTACTCCCCCTAGACCCGGAATTACAATGTGACCCATAAATATGATGTGACCCTACTCCCGACTCATAAGTGTGTGCACTCACCCCTGACCCAGAATTTCGGTGACTACTTTCCTCAGCCTCAAGGAGGAGCTCATAAAACCCAAAACTGTCCATACATTTTAACAATGCAGTTCAACCAGCCCCTTTTTATTCCATAGCAGAAATATCATAACAAAGGACAAAAATCTATACATATTTTTGCTCAAGAAATTCTCAAAATGATATCATTTATTAATATATGATATTTTATTTTCCTTCCAGGTACTGCCTCAGCCCTCCTAGAAATAAATGTAAATTCATCTTCCTTACTTCAGCTCTTCATCTCTTGTTATAGTATAATCTGTTCCTCTTACACACACAGAAAATACCTCAGAAAATATACTTTTCTTGTCAGCTGCCTAAAACCCCTCCCAAACATTTTAAACTCCTTTTATACTTCTCTGATTTGCATCCTAGCCAAGTCAGATGATTTGTCTCTTACTAGAAGCAGAAATCTAAAATTATAAAAATGCACCAGGTATCTCTGTGTGAAGATCCATCAAGCAAGGAGAACTGACTATGGACAGAACAAAATTTGGTTCAATAAAGTTGATTCAAACAGAGAAAGTTTTTTAAGAAGCTTTAGGAATAAAGGAACTAAACTCCAACCTGTCCATCCCTTTGGAAGATAAATGAGACACAGCCAGAAAAGCAGAGCTATCTCAATACCAGTGAGAGGACAATCCTGGGCAGATCAAGAGTAGATAGAAGAAACATGACTAGTGACACAAGACTGCCTGCCTGAAAGGCTCAGCAGGGCAACCACAATGGAGCCAGTCACCTCTGTACAAATAGCAGCAAAATCCAAAGGAAGAGAGCAGAGCATGCCTGGTCTTCAAACTCACTTTATTAGCAACCAATTTTAAAATCCATACACAAAGCAGTCTTGTCAATCATAAAAGCATGTGGCATTTGAGTCCATGAAGCCAAAAAAGACTCAGATATTGTGAAAAGTCAACAGAATTATTAAAACAGTTTCACTAAGAAAGATGTACAATGTCAAGTGGTATATTAATAACATAGTTCAGGCTAAATGACAATTTATAAACAGAGGAAAAAGCCTCAGACAAGGGCCCTCCCACCTCCACAAATGGTGGTATAACGGTGGTTAGGCGTTCACCTCATTGGCAAAAAACCCCTCCTTTATATGAAACAAGCACTGTTCTGTGTTATGCTTTGCTTATAGAAGATGTTAAAAGATAGATGAAAAATGTTTATCAACTTATCTTCTTTTGATCGGTACACCAAGGGTGGCCAGCGTTTCACAAATCTGCTGCCTCAGGGCGCAACATATCCAATCAAGCTGGAACCAAAACAGAACCTTATACTTAAAATTGGACCAGTATATATCTTCACAAAACTCCAATAAAAACCAGTGAGACATACCTTTAAATGGAACACTAAACGCATCTCCTGCATCCAAAGATGGCTCCACAAAGCTGGATATTAATACTGTGTTATTAATACACCACTTGACATTGTACATCTTTCTTAGTGAAAGTGTTTTGATAATTTGAGTCCTTGAAGACCAGGCAGGCTCAGCAGGGCAATCAGATAGCTTCCTGCTCACATTCTGCCTGATATGGATCTTGATATGAGGGTTTTTTTCCCACTGAAAGAATTTCAGAAAGAATATTTTATAACTAATGCTCCATGTGTTTTCTTAAATACTGTGTTACAAATTGAGGTAGTGAATGTAGTTAGCGAATGCTGAGGAAGGTTAGACATCTTTTTCATCACTGTCATTTTTCTATCTTAGTTCAATCAATTATATTATCTTGTCTTGATTACTGTAACACTACCTCGGCATTACAAAAATTTGTCTTCATAGATTACAATTAATTCAAAATACTGCTGCAAAGCTGATCTTTGGATAATGTAAATTTGACCATGTGACCCCCTTTGCTTCAGAGTCTTCATTTGCTCCCGGTTTATTTTCAAATTCAATTTAAATGCGCTTGTATTTCTTTTAAAATTCTACATGGTATCTTTAATTCCTTTATTTTGGAACGTTTACCGATTCTCCTTTGCAAGAGGTATCCAACAATTTAACTCTCCCTTCCTCCTAAAAAAAGGATTAAAGGAGTCAAGATCTTCAGTCAATCTTTGTTTTTTAAATTCTCCCAACTCTAAAATGATCTCCCTTTTTTTAAGGAGTTCCAGTTTGTTTCAATTTTTCTGTAAATCTTTAAAAACTACTCTATTTTCCAAACATTTTGAAAATTAATTATTTTGAAATTTTGCTATTATCTTCTATTTATCATTTGTAAATCATTCCCTGTTTATTTAATCGCTGTAAACCGAGTAGATGCCTCTTCATATCTCAACTTTAGAAAGCAGATCAAAAACCAACTCTTCAACAAACCAAATCCTTAATGCACCCCTCCCTTAACTCCCTCCACCCCTTCCCTTCCCTTTCTTTTTAAGATTGTTACTCCCCACCTCCTAAAGCTTGTATGCACCTTCTCTTAAATGCACTGTATATACTTACTGTATGTACTATATGTAATCTTCTCCCTCACTTAAATTGTAAACGTATAACTAGTTTGACTTCATGATTGCTTTGTTATGTTCCTCAATCTCAACCGCATTGTCTGTATTTCATCTAACTGTTGTGAACCGCCTAGAACTCCCTGGGTATGGCGGTATACAAAAAATAAAATTATTATAAAAAAATTATTATTCTCAGAATGATGACTCGGGGTACAAAGTTAAGCTTTAGTTTAGTTTAGTTTTCTTTTAGAAGCCCTCCCTTTCCTGCACTCAGTATGCATATTTTTCCATGACAGACATGCTTTTCCCCACATAAAGAGGAGGCATTTGCAGGAAGCATGTTTAGGTCTGGGGAGTGAAATAACATGCACAGATTGCATTTTCAAATCTAGATGTTATTTCATATGGAAAAAGTACCCACAGTACAAGTGTGTGCAAGTGTCGTCTGCTTGTACTTTTCCCAAGGGCAATTTTCACAGGTAAAGTGTAGAAATAGCTCCCATTTGAGAAGTGATGCAAGATCCCCAGGTAAAAGTAGCTATCACTGCAGGCAGTTTGAACATTGGCCTCTGTATGTTATCAGCAGAAGAGCAAAACTGAGGTAACAACAACTCAAATACAGATTTCTCCTGCAACTCAGATTTTAAACCCTGCATTTTCCTTTAGGCAAATAAATAACAGACAAAGTGATATTCTACAAAACTCCAGGGCTACAGCAGAAGCTAACTTAAAATGTTCTTCATTTTGGCACTCCTGTTGCTACTGTAACCTCAAAACCTCTCTCTTTAAAGATGTGTACAAGATCTAGCTATTCTCAGCTTACTTCCCTTAACCTAATGTTGTATCCCTCACCATCTCATGTTTATTTAAGCAATGTAACCCCACTCAGTTTCCTTATGTATAATATTTAGTCCATTAAGATTTTTAACATGTATGTCTTTACCCTTTTTTTAAAAGAGTTTTATTAGAATTTGTATAATGTAAACTGCTTTGGAAATTAAAGCGGTATATCAAGTCATAATAAACTTGAAACTTAACTTCTGATATGATCTCATGTTTTGCTTCAAAAATCAAAACCAATCTTTCCTTTGGTTCCATTGCCCAATTTCTTAAAACAATATGTTCAGGTTTTGCTTATACACTTCTCCCTCTGTATTAAAGGTTTCAGCAATCGCGGTTTAGATTATTCAGTTTTTAGCTTGCTAGCTCCTCCCCCCATAATTATGTCAGCTTGCATAGAGAAATTGCTGATTCAAAGCATTTACAGAGAAAATCGCCGATTCCTGGCACTTTCTGCACCATGTTTTGCCTCTCCTTCAGGAACAGGACATGTCTTCCACCATGTTATTTGCGCTTTCACCATATTCACGATGGTTTTTAATAGAAAACAGCGAATAACATATGAAAAAGTTATTCGCTGTTTTTTCTGCATTTGCGGTTCTGTTAATCCCCTATCATAGCAAATACGGAGGGAGAAGTGCAGTTCCTTCTCTTCTTTTTCCTACTGTCTTTTCACTGCTGGCCACTCTATGTAAGCTATCTTTACACTTAACTATGTACTGCTCTCCTTCTCTTCTCTACTGCTAATGGATTTGTGGGTTTAGATGAAAACAATTTAATACATTAGGGAACACCTTACCAGCCACTGGATCTTAAGATTCCTCCGTTTCTGCTAACCTTCTAGCCCAGTGCTGGCTGTTGTTTTTCAGCAGTGGTTTTTCACTCCATTCAGCCTTGGTAATGTGATCCAGCAGCCTATGACTTGGGTGTATTCGATACACTCTATTACGAAAATGTTAAGTGCTTCAAGCTAGGAGTACTGTATATTGTATTAACATCTAGAGATAGGCAAGGCTGATGGAATTTCTGATAGGTTCTAATTCAGGGACATGCTCTGATTGCTTTCTTGGAGATACAGATATTCCTTTCTTGTCCCATGTTAACGATTTGTGGTTATGCCATTAATGTTTGCTCTTCTTATATTTATGACTGCAGTTTCCTTAACATCAGCAATGTCATGCTGTGTAACTAATAGAGCCTTTTGATTTCCTTCTGGGATAAAACTAACCGTGACAACCAGTATGCTTCACAAATTAATTTGGGGTGAGCTTGGCAATTTTCCAGTTCCCAGTGCTTCTCTTCGGGGCCAGTGTTAAATATACTGGGGTGTAGGGCAGAAATTTGGGAGGGGCCCCAAAGTCCATCCAATGGGCTGTATTTCACGCAGCTTTAAGCAGGTTTGAGGCCCCCCCCTATGGCACAAGAGCCCAGCACAATTGCCCTGTTTTTACCCCTCCCCCTTCCCTGCCAGCCCTGCTTCTCTCCAGATCTTTGTGTCCTGTTCCTGCTCTATTAAGTGACTCTAAAGAGAACTTTGCAGTTGTGTTGTCTTTCATTCCATCATTTCTACAAGTAAGACAAATTTTATATGATGATTTCTACCTAAACTTGATCCAGACGCAAATTGTGGTAACACTAACAGGATTAATACATGTTTGATTTACCACAGTTCCCATTCCTTTCTATGGGGTCCATCTCCAAATAAATGTTAGCATACAGTGTGACACATTTATGAATAGGGTCCACATTAATGAAGGAGACCTTTGGTGCTCAATCGCTTTATCATTTAACAAGACTTGACACGATTGTGTTTCGGCCCTGAAAGGCTTGCCTCAGGAGTCTGAATGATGATTGAAAAGTGAGTATTAGAAAGTATCGCAGACAATCAATACCTCCTGTATTATAGTATGTGAAACCATTCTAATGAGTTCTATTTATTTATGATGAAACAATGCTTAACAATCGAAATGCTCAATGTTGAGAAACACAAGTCTCATCTGGAGATGTAGTGTGAAATGTTGTCAGCACAAAAACAATATATGCATACAGCCACTATGGATAGAAAGTCCATTAGTTACATACATACACTTTGTAGGGGTTAATTTTCAAAGTAATTTAACCAGGAAGTAAAGGCTCCTGCCTTGTTAAATTGCACTAGCTGGCCCAGGAGAAGATATTTATTTTTCTATAATGTTCTCCCAGGGGTGCTCAGAATGGTTTTACATGAATTTATTCAGGTACTCAAGCATTTTACTCTGTCTGTCCTGGTGGGCTCACAATCTGTCTAATGTACCTGGGGCAATGGGGGGAATTAAGTGACTTGCCCAGGGACACAGGGAGCAGCGTGGGTTTAAACCCACAACAGGGTGCTGAGGCTGTAGTTTTAACCACTCTGCCACACTCTCCTCCAGCAGCACTTAATCAGACAGTGCCACTACATATCTGTCTGACCACCACAGTACAGTACTCTCCAATTAGTGCTGGGGCGTTCTAGGGTTGGGTGGAGCACCAGTGATTCAGAGCTTATGCACCCTAGCTAACTGGGTAAGTAGGATAGCATAAAATACAGTCTTAACCATGCCCAGTTATGCGGGTACAGCACCAAATATTGGCCATGCATCAGAGAGGTCCTGGGCACTGCCAAAGACCTGGATATTGATTACTGATGGCTGGATAGGGCCTGGCATGGAAGATCCAGGTCTAATTTATCTAGTTACAGTAAACACTTAAAGAAATGATCACTGGCTGAATAATTGACATGATAGTATTTAACTTTTTCAAAAATACAATTTGATAGCAATTTTATAAGGTTTGATGTAAAAAACAAACAAACCCAAAACTTAGGCCCCCTTTTATCAAGCCACGTTAGGGTTTTTTTATTGCTGGCCGCTGTGGTAAAATTCCGATGCTCATAGGAATCCAGAGAAACCCAGACACAAGGCCCCACCTTGTTCTGCCCCTGAGTCATACCCTGTTCCACCTCCAGCCACAGCCTGTTCCACCTCTAGCTCCATGCCATTCTGCCTCTAGCCCCGCCCCTGCAAAGCCTTGTCTTTCTTTTCTGACCTTCAGGCTGTGTCTGGAGGGTCTCTAAGCATGCATGGATGCATGTGATGTCATCCATACATGCTCAGAGGCCCTACAGACAAGGCCAGGAGATTGGGGGCTTTCTAAAACCTGGACAAACTACCGGGTTTTGGAAAGTCCATCCAAGCCCTCACAGTCCTCTAAAAAGACGACATGTCCGAGTTTTCCTGGACGTCTGGTAACTCTAGGTATCATAGAGGACACTAGGGGGATGAGGAAAGAAGGGATACTGGATACTGGCACTGATTCAAGCAGGGCAGCAAATAGTTCCAGATATGTGTCAATGTGACTGGTGATAGCTGAAGATGATAATGCCAAATGCAGTAAATTAACAAACAGATAGTGTGGTAGTATGATGGACTTCAGTTGATGATTTCTCCGGCTGGCCATCTAAAATAGGTAGGGGGGTCCGGGTGGGCTACCTTTCTGGGGCGGGTGTTCCGGCAGGAGGGATTGGGTATCCTTCCTGCTGCTGACCTTTGGTGGGGGGGGGGGGATGCCAGCAGGAGGGACTGGGCATCCCTCCTGTTGGTTGTCTTCGCGGGGGAGATGGGACGGGTTCCCTCCAGCGGCCACTAAACTGATCGCAGCAGGGAGATTCTTTTGCTGCGATCAGTTCAGCGGCTGCAGCTGCTTGAAATGTAGGGAGGCCCCTAGGGCTGCCTAGGGCCGCCTAAGCTATCCTAATGCCACTTGTGGGTGAATCCATGCCCACGCCTAGCTTTAGGCAAGCTTAGGTGGCTCTACGCACCTCCCTAGGCTTGCGGAGGCGCCTACAATGTAGGCGGCCTGCCTTCGGATGTTTTTTTTAATGTGCATCCCAATTGGTTGATAGACAGTGGTAGGCTGCCTAAAATCAGGATGCCATTTATACAATTTGCCCCTTCTACCCACAGTAGGTTTCAAAATGAAAGAATGCATATCTATTGACTTTGAAAACTAACCCTTCCCCTTTACAAAACTGGTAACAGCTCTGATCTCATAGAATTCCTGTTAGCATCGGAGCTATTACTGCTGCAGCCAGTGCTAAAAACCACGCTACAGTTTTGTAAAAGTGGGTAAGGCAAAGTTTGTATGTAAGAAATACCCCAAGCATTTATTTTAAAAAATACATAGTTTGAAAATTGCAAACCCCTTCCCCCTCTTGAATATCAAGAACCTACCGACACAAAAATTTCAGTCAGAGAAATAAAATACTAGTATGACAAATGACAATCCACACGCTGTTTGAAGAATTAGCAACATTCACCAGCCATCTGTCTCAAAATCTGCCTCACAAGTTTGCTGCAAGTGAAGAACCAGACTACTCTCTGTTAATGTTGCCATGACAATAAACTGAATTTAGGAAAGGTTAGTAAAGAAGGATTCCGGGGGAAACATCAAGGAAGAGCAGGATGCTAGAATGGTCAACTAGGAATGGCACGAGGGGAAGGGGCAGGAAAATTAAAGGTGTAGGGATAAAAATGCCATTGGAAAGGGATACCCATGAGCAAAAGTTACATGCAAGAGTGGATCAAGATAATTCCAGATTAATGTTCAGTAAGCTGTTGAGAAGGGAGAATCTGTATACACATAAACTTTTAAGGAAAAGTCACAAATATTTATAAAATGAGCTAGTTCTGTGAATATTGAAAATATATACTCAGGCAAATAAAATGTAGGTACAAATATGAACACATTGAATATCGTATAGTATGACTGTCTTATTTTGTGGTAACTGATGGAATGTGAGAGACAGGGGTTGAACTTGTTTTGGACCCTCTGATGTTATCTTTTCCCGCTGTTGCTATACTAAAATACAGGGTTTAATTTTCACTCCACTGTGACATCTATCACGTGCCTATGACTCAACCTCTCTCTCCCTTTTACCCCTTGTCTCCATACAAACACAAGATTATAGAATGGCATACTTTATACAGATGCCTCTCACAGAACAGTTCCCACAAGCATCAATGTATGCTCAGTATACAATTGTCCTCTACCCCACCACCCTCAGGAGAGGCATTAAACAGTCTAGGTTTCCCAAAACACAAATTTCTCCCTGGGTGACTTGGGTGAGATGTATATGCTGACTAGCTGCTACATGGGAACTTGAACCCCAGTTGGTAGCTATATAGGTTGCTGCTATATTAACCACTAAACTACACTACCAGATTAGCCTCCTGGCTTTTCATTGAAGAGATACTTTTCATCTTAGTTGAGAATGTCAATACAGCTGTGACCAGGAAGCTCCTCCAAATCCATAGAAACACCCAGCTATCTAGAGCAAACTAGACAAATGTATGCGTTTGATTGTTCTGACCAAGCGAGAGGTATGGCTTGCACAAGAGAAAATTTATCAGTACTCTAAGCTACAACAACAGGTAACTGCACAGGAAGGGTATTCTGTTCAACAGTAGGACATGAAGTCATAGGCGCCATATAAGAGAATAGCACTTTGTGCCAGGATCATGCACATTGATCTTTTTGATCTTTCCTGGCGAATCCCCGAATTACCTGGCAAACTTAGTAGAACCACCATCAAACAAGAACTACAACCTGATAAGCAGTCACCTAAGACTGAATTCCCTAATCCCGGGGGCATTAAATAGAACATAAAGATTTTAGGCATGCTGTGGACTGCCAGAAAAACTATCAAATCAATTCTGGAAGAGATAAACTGGTTATGTCACTCGAAGACCAAATGATGAAGTTACGACTGTCTTATTTTGGTCACACCATCAGAAGAGAGACCATTGGAGAAGGATATCATGTTTGGGAAGATCGAAGGAACCAGGTGAAGAGGGCGACCTGCTATCAGATGGCTTGACATGTTGAAAACAACCATGGGGAAGTTGCTGGAGGGCCGTTTCGGACTAGCACAAAACCAATTTCTTTTTAGATTTGCAATTCATCAAGTTGCTAGGACTCGAGCACGAGTTGATGGCACCTAACAATGATACTTAACAATCTTTCCATATCTAGCAGCAAAATGGTAGAACTCTCTCCCAACATAATTAAGAACTACCCCCCTCCTACAAAAACTTCCGAAAAGATCTGAAAACCTACTTATTTACGAAATTCATAACACAAGCGAACTGATACCTTTAGAATAGAAAAACCTTCTTCCTCAGAATAATCTTACCACATAATGAACACATAATATAATACCATGTTTCCCCATATCGTGATGTCTAGATCCCCACATAAGATTGTAACTCTTATGCATGCACTGAATGTAACAATGTAATTCCTGGATATGATCAGTTTCTTCTTTACTGTGAATCGCATAGAGCTCCTTATATGGAATATTGGCGATCCGTGTCCTGTTAGGCATGCTGATTTACACCAGATTTCAAAAGGTGTAATTTCATGCCTTATTTAGACACAGTTCCATGTTTAAATACCTACATAATGTAAATGTGCATGAGTCAAGTCTCTTGTATTTGAAAGGAAACTCTGCAATGAGAGGGCATAGGATGAAGTTAAGAGGTGATAGGCTCCGGAATAATCTAAGGAAATCCTTTTTGCAGAAAGTGCGGTAGATGCATGGAACAGTCTCCCTTAAGAGGAGGTGGAGACAGAGACTGTCTATGAATTGAAAAGGGCCTGGGATAGGCATATGAGATCTCTCGGAGACAAAAAGAGATAATGGTTACTGCGGATTGGGCAGACTAGATGGGCCATTTGGCCTATATCTTCCATCATATATCTATGTTTCTATGTAAATTCCAAAATACTACATGTATCTTTTGGCAAAGGACCACCCATCCGATGCAAGCACTAGAATTTAGGCACTCCTTTATATAGAATATGCCTAAATAGATGTGCGTATAAATTGTCATGTATGCCAATTAACACCAATAATTGCATGCTACTGTTCAGTTATTGGTGATAACTGGCTCCTTATTGCACATGCAGTTTGGATGCTCGGCCAAATGTGTGCACGCAACTTACACAGACATATATGGAATCCGGGGACAAACACATTTCTTCCTAGGTACAATGGTTGTGGAATTGATTTTCAGGTAAATTAAAATGCCATTGAAGTAGTTATCTCATGTAATTAACTATTTCAAGAAAAATGTAGTTAACCAGGTAGTTAACTACTTTTTAACACTGGTGACTTGGTCCTGAATGCTGAAGCAGCATTTGTGTGTGACTTCAATATCTTAATAACAGCAAAATGACTTGTACTAAAACAGGAAATCCAGATCTCTTGCTGAATAGCACATATGCTGTTGGGAAAGCATAATAAGGGGAAATTCTGAAAATCTATTTATGGCAGTGTTATAAATGACAACCCAAAGGAGAATCTAAAATTACTCACTCTTCATTCTATCAAGTAACAAAAATGTCATTCACTTTCAAAGAGCAGCACAGCAGCAAACACAATGAGCATCTTACAGTCACAAAACATCAAGGAAATGGTATTACATGCCCAAGAAATGATCATCTAGCTCTTTGCTTTGATGTAGATAGCAGCAGTAGAGCACTGTCTATTTTTAATTCCTATAATTATATTAGTATTAATTCAGATTGTCAGGTGCACAGTGCACTCTATACTGTATGTGCATGTTGTAAGATAGTTCCTCTGTATAAGACTCTGGTGAGACCTCATGTAGAATATTGTGTACAATTTTGGAGGCCGCACCTTCAAAAAGATATAAAAAGAATGGAGTCAGTCCAGAGGAAGGCTACTAAAATGGTCTGTGTTCTTCGTCATAAGTCGTATGGGGAAAGACTTAAAGATCTCAATCTGTATACTTTGGAAGAAAGGGGAGATATGATAGAGACGTCTAAATACCTACGTGATGTAAATGTGCATAAGTCGAGTCTCTTTCATTTGAAAGGAAGCTCTGGAATGAGAGGGCATAGTATGAAAAGATATGATAGGCTCAGGAGTAATCTAAGGTAATACTTTTTTACAGAAAGGGTGGTAGATTCGTGGAACCAGGGCAGGATTAATTCGTCGAGGGCCCTTAGGCACACAAGTACCATTAAAAAGTCACTAAAAGAAATACATAAATTATAAAATACAATATAAAAGAATGCAGAGAATTTTACATAGCAAAATAAAATATAAAAAAGTGTTAAGGCCCTAACCTATTATATAATTGAGTTTTTATCTGTTTTCTAAAAATCCAGAGAAGAGGCTTCTAACACACACCGGGCAAGCCAAATATTTAGTTTGGCTTTCTGAAAGGCAAAGATTCTTTCACAAAACCTTTTATATTGGCAGAATTTAACTAAGGGATAGGCGAACAGATGCAATCTTCGAGAACTCTTGTTTGTATAACTCAGATTAAAATGAGAGTTTAGGTAACTCGGAAACATACCGAATGTTATTTTATAACAGAAGCAAGAGAACTTAAACAGGACTCTGGATTCAAATGGCAGCCAATGGAGTTTTTGATAGAAAGGGGTGATGTGTTCCCATTTCTTTAGGCCATAAATAAGGCGAACAGCCGTGTTCTGGACCACCCTTAATTTTCTAATAATTTTCTTGGGCGTGCCTATGTATATAATATTGCAATAGTCGAGAATAGTGAGGATAGAGGATTGGACACCTTTCATAGTCACTGGGCATTGATGAATGCATTTTTGCCTACTATTCCCATGCTTTTTGAAATTTTAATGTAGCCCCGGTTTCCCGCAAACCCATGCCACATGGTGGGCTCTAGCCAGCTCTTCAGGGTTGGGGGTTTGGGGTTCACATGTCCCACACCAGGGCCCATAAAAAGTTTATATCAGACTCAGAATCTGTCTCAATCACTTGTACAGTCACTCACTGTTACTCCAGAGCTTGGGCATAGGCTGGGACTAAAATTAATCTGGTAGGCTGGAGGAAATGCAGATCCTGGTGCTCCAATCACCCACTCAGTCTCCCCTGTCCCTTGGGATGAAAACCAGGCAGGAACCAAGAGGTAAACTGGAATGAATTGAACAGTTTATTAACTTGATTGAAGGTAGTAACAGTCAACTATTTACATAGTCACAGGTGGCAGTCATCAGGTTCAAACAAGTTCATCTTTCACAAGTGTCTCTTCTCTAACTAGGATTACCAGATTTTCCTTCAATAAAATCCTGACCCAAGACCATGCCCCCAGGACTGCCCAGTTCCACCACTGTCCCATCCTGTTCCGCCTCCAGCCCTTCCCCCAGATGGCATCTGCACATACACAGACATGACGCAATGATATCACACGCACTCACATGTGCATGTGACATCACCATGCGTGGATGTCCCTTCCCAGTGTGATTATGTCGGGGAAATCCGGATGTCTGGTAACTCTATTTCTATCCAAACTCCCCAGCCAGTAGAGAGTTACCTTCTATTACTCAGACTTGGCATGAGATAGTAGGAACAATCAAATCTGAAAGCGGCTTAGTCTCCTTATAAATCCATTAATGTTTCTTGTCAAATCCAGTTATATCTGTCCCCCTCCTGGGTATAACAAGAGTAGAACAAAGAGCAGACCATACAAATATGTGGAGCAAAAAGAAATTTAATGTAGCATGTGCCTGACATGGCCACGTTTTGCCCAAGGTGCAATGGTGATATGTAGGAAGTGGTTGAAGGAGTATTGCAGCAGGGCTGTGAGTATTTTAAAATATAATTTACCCTGGATTTGAGGTGTTTTTTTTTCTGCAGCTTGTTTTTTTGGTATGAGAGAAGTGTGCTTTTGGCATTTAATGTGTGATTTATCTTTCTAGACTGCTGCTGAATTTTTGTACCAGCGAGAAGTGTATTCTTTTGCGTTTAAATACTCTATGTATGTAGTCTATTTTATTTTTTGATATTTTTTTTTTGTTGTTGTAATGGGTCTTCCATCACTTACCAATTCACGTATATATTTGTTTAGATTGTTTGATAAACTATGGAGAATTCTAGCACAAATGGGAATACCCAAACACATAACTCAGCTGATAAAGAGCCTCTATGAAAATCAAGAAGCTGCAGTGAGAACAGAATATGGCAACACTGATTGGTTTCCAACAAAACGTGGCGTCAGGCAAGGATGCATCGTGTCACCCTACCTGTTCAACCTTTACAGTGAAGCCATTTTCAGAAAAGCAAATTTGGAAAAATAGAGCGTTGGTTTCAAAGTTGGTGGCCGAAATATAAACAACCTGCGCTATGCAGATGATATAACGCTCATCAGCAGCAGCAAAGAAGACATGCTATATCCACTGAGAAAAATCAAAGCTGAAAGTCATAAAATGGGATTAGAACTGAACATAAACAAGATGAAGACCTGCAGACCTCCGAGCAGCGTATCATTTGCCGGCCACAGATTGGTTGGCCTACAGACAATTACATCACTATTTGACTGCCTTGACCCCAGCAGTGCTTCGGGAGGATGTACAGGAAAAATTGCAGGAGGCAGTTTGTCTCACAGCACAGGAACCGATTCCGCTTAAATTTCACCATAAGTTCTTGCAGGAGCTATCGGGCGACCTGGACTATGCGGACCTGGCCCGAAAATGGACTGCAGATTTGAATATCATCATATCTATGGATATGATCAAGAAAGGGATTAGCTTGGGCAACAAATATATTTTGTCAGCCGTTGAGAAGGAAAGGAATTATAAATTTCTCCTGAGAGCCTTTTATGCACCTAATAGAGCCTACAAAATGAACATCAGTGTGGACCATTGTTGTGCCAAATGTACCCATCCGCAGGCTAACCTTGGCCATATGTTTTGGACTTGTCCACTTATATCTCGTTTCTGGACTCAGCTTATGGCTCTCATAGCACATCTTTGGGGCTGCTCCTGGCGACTTCATCCCAGTTTTCTCTTCACTTTACAAGTGCGTTTCCATCCTATTCGACCGGGATGTTCTGCTTTCCTTCGGAAAACTGTGCTGATGGGACGGAAGTGTATCCTGCTGAACTGGCTCTTGGCACAACCTCCCGCTATTTCCCAGTGGAGATCATTGATGTTACAACAAGTGTTATTGGAGAGGCGTGACATTGCTGATCTGAATTCTCATGCAGGACAGTTGTTCCGGCTCTGCTGGCTGCCATTCAGCACTACGCTCACACCATATATTCAACATCTTCTTTGGGACCATTAAGGTTGACTGTACACTATTTGATTTGCTTTACTCCTCATTGTTTTTTTTTCTTGTTTAGTTTTGCTACTGCTGCCGCTCCCGGGGTGGGTGGGTGGGGGGGAGGGTGAAGGGTGGGGGGGGGATTGGGGATGGGGTTTCTAGTGGAATATTCTTGATGTATCTTGTTTTTGCACAAATTTAATAAAAATGATTATACCAAAACAAGATGAAGACCATGAATACAGAAAATGATGAAGATTTTGAGCTTGAAATCGATAGAATAGAAATTGAAAGGATTTCAATCTCCTGGGCTCTTTCGCAAACAAAGAAGCAACTAGCAGAGAAGAAATACTCTGCAGAATAGCACTTGGTCACTCTTCAATGAAGGCTCTTGACAAAGTACTCAGAGGCAAAGAAATAACACTCCAAACAAAGATCAGACTTGTCCACACACCCGTTTCTCAGTAGTCAATTACGGATTCGAAAGCTGGACACTATGGAAACAAGACAGAAAGAAGACTGACTCATTTGAGCTTTGGTGCTGGAGAAGGATTTTTCATTCTGTGTACTGCCAGAAGAACTAACAAATTAATTCTGGAAGAGATCAAACTGGCTATGTCAATCGAAGCCCAAATGATGAAGTTGTTTATTGTCTTATTTTGGTCACACTGTCAGAAGAGAAAGATCATTGGAGAAGATCTTGTTTGATGAACTTGCTGCACTTCTTCGAGGGAGTAAACAGGCAGATAGACAAGGGCGACCCAGTCGACATTGTATATCTAGATTTTCAGAAAGTGTTTGACAAGGTTCCGTATGAACGACTACTTCGGAAAATTGTGAGCCATGGAATCGTGGGTGAAATACTCACATGGATTAAAAACTGGCTGGAGAATAGGAAACAGATAGTGGGGGTAAATGGACAATACTTGGACTGGAAGAGCGTCACCAATGGGGTGCCGCAGGGCTTGGTGTTTGGACCTGTGCTCTTCAACATCTTTATAAACAATCTGGACATAGGTATGACGAGTGAGGTGATTAAATTTGCGGACGATACGAAGTTATTCAGAGTAGTGAAGACACGGGGGGATTGCGAAGGTCTGCAACGTGACATAATCAGGCTCGAGGAATGGGCATCAACATGACAGATGAGGTTCAACATGGATAAGTGTAAAGTGATGCATGTTGGTAACAAAAATCTCATGCACGAATACAGGATGTCCGGGGCAGTACTTGGAGAGACCTCCCAGGAAAGAGACTTGGAAGTTCTGATCGACAAGTCGATGAAGCCGTCCACACAAAGTGCAGCGGTGGCTAAAAGGGCGAACAGAATGCTAGGAATGATAAAGGGGATCATGAACAGATCAGAGAAGGTTATCATGCTGCTGTACCGGGCCATGGTGTGCCCTCAGCTGGAGTACTGTGTCCAGCACTGGTTGCCGTACATGAAGAAGGATACGGTACTACTCAAAAGAGTCCAGAGAAGAGCGAGTAAGATGGTTAAGGGGTTTGGAGAAGTTGCCATACAGTGAAAGATTAGAGAAACTGGGCCTCTTCTCCCTCAAGCAGAAGAGATTGAGAGGGGACATGATCAAAACATTCAAGGTACTGAAGGGAATAGACTTAGTAGATAAGGACCGGTTGTTCACCCTCTCCAAGGTAGGAAGAACGAGAGGGCACTCTCTAAAATTGAAAGGGGATAGATTCCATACGAACATAAGGAAGTTCTTCTTCACCCAGAGAGTGGTAGAAAACTGGAACGCTCTTCCGGAGTGTGTCATAGGGGAAAAAACTCTCCAGGGATTCAAACCAAAGTTAGATAAGTTCCTGCTGAACCGGAACGTACGTAGGTAGGGCTAGTCTCAGTTAGGGTGCTGATCTTTGACCAGAGGGCTGCCGCCTGAGCGGACTGCTGGGCACGATGGACCACTGGTCTGACCCAGCAGCGGCAATTCTTATGTTCTTATAAACCAGGCAAAGAGTGCGATCTGCAGTCAGATGGCTGAACATGTTGAATGCAACCATGGGGATGACACTGGAAGACTTTACTGTACTAGTACAAAACCAATCTCCTTTTAGACCTGTAATTCATTGCTAGGACTCAAACACAAGTCAATGACACTTAACTATCACTTGCTGTCTATTTTTCCTCTCTAGGTATGTCCTTTGTGTGTTTATCACTTAAAATGTATAATTAAGCCCTTCTTTACAATATATAACTTTATTTATTTATTCAATTTTCTATACCGCTCTCCTAAGGGAGCTCAGAACAGTGTACTTGAATTTATTCAGGTACTCAAGCATTTTCCCTGTCTGTCCCAGTGGGCTCACAATCTATCTAATGTACCTGGGGCAATGGGGGAATTATGTGAATTGCCCAGGGTCACAAGGAGCAGCATAGGTTTGAACTCACAACCTCAGGGTGTTGAGGCTGTAGCTTTAACCACTGTGCCACACTCTCCTATAACTTAGCTTGGATTTTTACCTGATCACCTTTTTGCTAGTCCATTGGTCATCTTGTGCTCTTTAACACTTTTACCCACTTTATTTACAATTGATATATTTGGCTTGCCTTTTCTTTATGTATGGTCCTGTTTTATATTCATGGTTCTACTGTATATATGCATGATTTCTTTATTCATTGATTTACAAGCTCCTACTTACAATATTGAAGCTTTACAACCGAAGCACTTTGACGAAGGTCTAAAGGTAGATTTGTTTTGGTACCAATTCCATACCCCAGATTGGCAACAGTTTTTAAAATTATTTAACAAATTTGTTAAATCGAATTGCTTACTGGATGGCTGTCCTTCTATTATAATGCAAACTGCTCCATACACTTTTACAGCTGATTTGTCCAAATGGACTACGTTTTCATTGATACATGGAATATTCCCTGTTGATCTTAGTCAAATCCTGATTACCCTCATTCTTAAAGACCAGAAAATATCAATTTCTACTACATCTAATTACAAACCAATTGCAAGTATACCTCTGTTCACTAAGCTTTTAGAGGGTCTGGTCAACTTAGAATTGGTTAATTACTTAGACAAGTTCAATATTCTTCATGACTATCAGTCAGGATTTAGAAAAGGCTTTAGTACTGAGACTGTCCTGGCTTCTATGACTGATTATCTTCACTGTCAATTCAGCAGAAACACCAGTGTGCTGATTCTCCAGCTGGATCTCCGCAGTGCCTTTGACCTAGTAGATCATGATATCCTGTTGGGATGTTTAGACACAATGGGGATCTCAGGCAAGGTTTGGAAATGGTTCCAAGGATTCTTGAAAACACGATCCTCCCAAGTGATTAGTGATAGAAATTATTCTCACCCTTGGAACAACCCTTGTGGTATACCCCAGGGCTCTCCGTTGTCGCCTACACTATTTAACATCTATATGTCCCCACTTGGATATCTATTGCAGAGTTTAAATTTGAAATTTCACATATATGCTGATGACATCTCTATTCTGTTTCCTTTAAACAAGTTCACTGTGGAAGTCATAAATTAGATATCATCCATATTATTTCAGATAGAGCAATGGACTATCAGTTTTAGGCTAAAACTAAATACAGAAAAACAAAATTTTTTTTTTAGCCAGTCCTAATGATTAAATAACAGAAGCATTGCTTTGTCTTAATGGACATGTCTATCCAATAACCAATTCCATAAAAATCTTGGGTATCATGCTTGACCGCCAAATGACTTGGATCAATCATATAAACTTGGTAGTACAAAAATGTTTCTATACATTGTGGAAATTACAGACCATTAAAAATACTTTGATCCAGTGTCTTTTAGATTACTAGTACAATCATTGATTCCTTGGTTGGTAATAAGGTTCTATAATTTCTGCATTCCATTATTGGTATAATAGACAATCATTGAATATCCTACCCATTCTGGATTATTGTAACATCATTTATTTAGGATCTTCCCAAAAGATTTTAAGAAGATTGAAAATAGTCCAAGAAAAATGACCACATTAGTCCATATTATCGATTATTGCATTGGCTAGCATTGGAAGCAAGAAGAAATGTCACAAGGCGGTAAGAGAGGCCAAAAAGGTCTATGAGGAAAAGATTGCGCAAGAAGCCAAAAACTTCAAGCCCTTTTTTAGATACATAAAAGGAAAAAAACCAGCACAGGAGGCAGTGGGCCCTCTCGACGACCAAGGAAGGAAAGGGTACATCAAGGAAGACAAACAGATTGCAGATAGGCTAAATTCATTCTTTGCGTTTGTCTTTACCAAGGAGAACACAGCAACAATACCTGAAACAGGGAGAGTATTCAAGGGAGAAATTGAGGAAAGCCTCATCACAGTGAATGTGGATTTGGACATGATATACTATCAGATCGACAAACTAAAAAGCGATAAATCCCCCGGACCGGATAGAATTCACCCGAGAGTGCTAAAGGAGCTTAAGGTAGAAATCCCTAGCTAACTTGTCAATTAGAACCGGACAAATACCAGACAACTGGAGGATAGCAAATGTCATCACAATCTTCAAAAAGGGATCAAGGGGAGAACCAGGAAACTACAGACCTGTGAGTCTTACGTCGGTTCCAGGGAAGATGGTTGAAGCACTAATTAAGGATAGCATAGTGCAGCACCTGGATAATCATGACCTGATGAGAGCTAGTCAACACGGTTTCAGGAAGGGGAAGTCATGTTTGACAAATTTGCTTCAATGTTTGAGAAGGTGAACTGACAAATTGATAGCGGAGAACCGGTGGATATCGTATACTTGGACTTCCAGAAAGCATTCGACAAAGTACCACACGTAAGGCTCATGAGGAAAACTACAAAGCCATGGAATAGAAAGGGATATACTAAGATGGATAGGCAAATGGCTGGAGAACAGATTGCAGAGGGTGGGCATAAATGGGAAGTTCTCAGACTGGGAGAAAGTGACGAGCGGCGTGCCCCAGGGCTCGGTTCTTGGGCCCATTTTATTCAATATCTTCATAAATGACCTAGAAGAGGAAACAACAAGTAACATAATCAAGTTTGCAGATGACACAAAACTATGTCGGGCAGTTGGGTCGAAAATGGACAGAGATGCACTTCAAAGAGATTTGAACCAACTGGAGAAATGGGCGGAAAAGTGGCAGATTAAATTTAATATAGAAAAATGCACAGTGATGCACCTGGGCAGGCAAAACAAAGAACAAGAATATAAAATGTTAGGTGTAACATTGGGCAAGAGTGAACAAGAAAGGGACCTGGGTGTACTGATAGACAGGACCCTAAAGCCGTCGGCTCAATGTGCAGCGGCGGCAAAGAAAGCAAACAGGATGTTGGGCATGATAAAGAAGGGCATCACGAGTAGATCGGCGGATGTCATAATGCCGCTTTATAGAGCAATGGTCAGACCACACTTAGAATACTGTGTCCAACACTGGTCTCCCTATCTAAAGAAGAATATAACCCTGCTGGAGAGGGTGCAGAGACGAGCCATTAAACTAATAAAAGGTATGGAGAATTTGAGATACAAAGAACGCCTCGAAAAACTGAGATTGTTCACCCTACAGAAGAGAAGGCTGCGAGGGGATATGATAGAGACTTTTAAAATACTAAAAGGTTTCGACAAAATAGAGCAAGAAACTTCGTTATTCACATTGTCAAAAGTGACTCGAACAAGAGGTCATGGACTAAAACTGAGGGGCAGCAGACTCAGGACTAATGTCAGGAAGTTCTGTTTCACACAGTGGACGTTTGGAATGCTCTCCCGGAGGAGGTGGTGACAGAGATCACCATTCTGTGATTCAAGGGCAAGTTGGATGCACACCTTCTTGCAAATCACGTTGAGGGATACGGGTGATCAAGGTGTCCATTTGGGAACACCTGGCTTGGCCTCCGCGTGTACGGATCGCCGGATGGGATGGACCTTGGGTCTGATCTGGTGAAGGCATTTCTTATGTTCCTATGTTTCTTGTATTTGTTTTAAGCTGATTTCAGGAGAGTCTCAAATTTATTTGTTCCCTCACTTTGAATTTTATAGACCATCAAAGATTACGAGAAGCTCTAACTTATTTACCTATCCCAAGCTAAATTGGTGTTTGATATAAAACCTTTTTTGAAAAGACCTTAGCATTTCAGGCAGGCAAATTTCAATGTTGGCTCGGTGAATGTCTTCATCAAGCAGTGTCTTACTGTTCTTTTCGAAAATTAGTAAAGTCTGCTTTGTTTGACAAATTTATCACATAATTAGGCCTTTTTAGCATTGTAATTATTTTACCATTTTTAATCTTGCTTTTTTAAAATCTTATGATATGTATGTACTTCGCTGATTGTTTCTTACGCTGTAAACCGTCTAGAACTCTTGGATAATGGTGGTATAAAAGAATAAATTTATTATTATTATATTGTCTATTCTGTTTTATGTAAACATTCAAAGGTATTTAAGTTTATGATTTATATGAATTTATTGTTATGAATATTGATTTGATTTAGTTATTACGATTTTATTTGCGAAGGAAGCAGTGGGGCCGTTGGATGACCTTGGAATGAAGGGAGTACTGTATTTTCACCCATATACCGCGCACCCATGTAAAACGCCCACACAGGTATAGCATGCGGGGATCACAAATTTATGTAAAAAAAAATTTAATATAGCGCGCACACGCGTATACCGCGCATGCTAAAACCTCCTCCCACCTACTCCGAACCGGCATCCTCCCCCCCGCTTGCTTACCCGAGAGAGCATTTTTTTTTCATTCGAATCCGGCATTCCCCCTGTGAACCGGCATCCTCCCCCCCCGGCTCGTTTAACCGAGAGAGCATTTTTTTTTTCATTCGAATCCAGCATTCCCCCCTGCGAACCGGCATCCTCCCCCCCCGCTCGCATCAACCCCCCCTCCCCCGCGATCCTACATCCCCCCCAGCACCCCAAAGACAACTCTTACCCGATTGGGCACCGGCACCGGCACCAGCACCAATGCACAGGATGTGCCAGTGCCAGTGCCCGAAGATCCTCCCTCGTTGGATTGGGCTGGGCTGGGCTGGGCTGGGCTGGGCGGTGCGGTGCGAGAGAGATCCTCCTTCCTGCGCCGGGCTGGACTAGGCTTTGAGCATTTGCACATGCTCAAAGCCTTCTGGTCTCGCTCTCTCCGAGATAATCTCAATTCAAGGCTTGTGTGGATGGAATCAGGTGGTTTGTGGGGATGAGGACCGAGCTTACGGGGATTAGTCTAATAAAATGGGATTTTCTTATTTCTCATTATTTGTTTTATTTTTATTTGTTAATTTGTAAAGTGGTGATTGTTATGTATCAGTTTGTGATTACATATTCCATATTAGGCGAAGGTGTATCCTCTTTCTCTCCCTCCACCACTCTTCCATACCAGAAGATCTGCTCCCTTCATGCAGCAAGGTCCCGCGATGAGTACGTCTGCCGGCTCTGCTCCAGAAGAAGTAAGTTACGTCGGAGGGAGTGGACCCGGCAGACGCAGTCATCGCGGGACCTTGCCGTAACTCCCTGCATCTGCCGGGGCTAATCCCTTCTGATGTAACTTACTTCTTCCAGAGCAAAGCCATCAGACGTACTCATCGCGGGACCTTCCTGCACCTCAGCACGGCTTCCAACTCTACTCCAGAGCAAGTACATCGGAGGGGGTGCACCGGCAGCCACGCTGAGGTGCAGGTCTTTTTCAACAGTAGAGCAGGTCGTTCCGGACCCAGACTGCTATGCACCCCTCTAGGGTGTGCACCCGGGGTGGACCGCCCCCCCCCGCCCCTCCCTTGGTACTTCACTGCTTATATACCACATTCTATTTTATAACCAAAGCTAACTCAAAGTAGGGTACAACAAATAATCATTTCAGATGATATAATGCACCAACATCAAAACCTAAAATTATTTAAAAAGAAATAGCAATTTAGAATAAACAAAAATATTATCAACACTTAAAACCATTTTCAGGCTAACAAAATATCATTAAACAGAGAATAAAACAACCTTCATGTTTTTCCCTAAAGGTTAGAAAGCTCAAGGGTTATTTTATTGATCTTTTTTTCAGTGTGACACATGTGACAAACCAAACACCCATGCTGGTTTTGCACCTAGAACTGCCAAGAAGATTCTGTGCAGAAGAGCTGACCAGATCAGCTCTAGTGACCAACTTGAGTCTGACCTCCCTTGTCCATGTTATAAAAGCAGTGGTGATCTGGATCAAGAGCAGGCAGAATCACAGCATTTGCACCCTGTCAGTACATCAGCTAGGGCAGCTAAAACCAAGATAGCTGTGCCTATGAGACTAAGGCAGAACAGACAGGGGAATCTTGAGCTTAGACAGCCTGCTGTGGAACCAAAGCCCATCCCCCTCTACAGGCTGAAGGGGAGTGGCTTTGGTCTGGTTAAAAGCAGACTGAAGCAAGCAGTAAGAGGAGTGGAGAGTAATGTGGCAGAAGCACTTCAACAGGCTGAAGCAAGGTAGGAACCTTGGAGTGAGCAGGTAGACCCTGGGGTCCAGGACTGGCCCATGGAAGAAGTGGAGGAAAGTTCCCTTACTTCCAACTTTTATGCTCCAAAGGATTTCATGGAAATGGAAATCCAGAAAGCCAGTCCTACCTCAGAGAGCCAAACGAAGCTATTGGAAATCAGCTAAACCAGTGAGTAGCTGTGAGGCAGCTGGTGTGTTTTGCCTAGCAAAGTATGCTTTATGTTTTTGGTTCTTGACTTTGAGTTGGACAATATTTTTGGCTAAGAAGTTTTACATACCTGAGTGTTGGCAGCCTGCTAATTTGATGTTGAGTTTGGGCCAAAGAACACTGGGACACAGTGAATGGTTTTGTATGCTGAAAACCTTACTGTGTTTGCCGTTGCTAATAAGCAATCACAGAATCTCTTTCAGCTGTGCTTCCTACCAAGGGTTGCTATTGTACTAGGGAGCCTTATGCAAAGCTGACCTCCTGTTTGATGCCTCAGAAAATATACAAACTGTCTGCTGCTGGGAGGTATAACACTACTATATGCATAATGCTGTAGATACCTTTTTTCCTGCCTATAAATAATTGCTACAGAAAAGAAGTTTTTGTTTTGTTTTCTGGAAAGCAAGTGTAATTTCAAGGCTGAGGCAGAGTGGATGGTCTCAGACAAAACAAATTGTATGTGTTTTCTTTTTACCTTTATTTATTTATTTATTTTTTAAACTGGTTTTGTGAAAAGCTTTTGTCCCCATATATAGCTATACTTTTTGATCACTGGGGTCAGAATAAAGACCAGTCCTGACTTTTGAGAAATTCTGCCTGAGTTTGATATTTTGCATGGTTGAAGCCAGTACCTACCTTTGCTCCCAGGCCTATGCAGTTGCCTAGGGCCAACTAGAAGTCCTTAAGATACCCTGGTAGTAGGGGACACGTCAGATCACAAAGGCTCACAGCAAGCAAGAAATTAATGGGGGAGATAGAAGTGAGACATAAGCATACTTCACATCCAGTAAAACAGTTGTGACAAGAAGGAAAACTATATAAGTCCAATGAGTACAATTTCTCTATCACCTACTGAAAAATGTAAAAGGAATTACAAACAATAGGTTAACAAAGGATAATCTAATGGGGTGCAAAGAAGTATGTAAAGTCAAGAACATAATTAGATACAGTAGGCTCTCAATTAACCAGAACTCTCAAGCAACCAGAAAAAAAATCTAAGAAATACTGTGAACTTGAAATTAAAATAAAATCAATTTCTGGCGGAAATTTAAGTGTAAACTTGGCACGCCACACCCGAGTACGCCCACACTTTGCCTACCACATATCCAGTAGTTTGCCTGGAACAGTGTATGGTATGGCATAGTATGGGGTATAGTATTAGTTAGCCCTATTTTTATAGTAACTCTCAAGCAACCAGAAACTACATTTATCCGGCATCTATCAATCCCCATGGGTGCCAGTTAACTCAGACTGGAAAGGGGTCACATGTGGTGTCCCACAGGGATCAATGTTGGGACCGCTGCCGTTCAATATATTCATAAATGACCTAGAAACAGGGATGAAGTGCGAAGTTATAAAATTCGCGGACGACACAAAACTATCCAGTAGGGTCAGAACTGTTGAAGAATGCAAAGATCTGCAAAGAGACCTGAACAAACTGAGCGAGTGGGCAGAAAGATGGCAGATGAGCTTCAATGTTGAGAAATGTAAAGTCTTGCATATAGGGAAAGCGAATCCAATATACAGCTATACGATGGGAAGGAGAGTACTGAGGGAAGGCAACCTAGAAAAAGACTTGGGGGTATTGGTGGACAAAACAATGAAGTCGGCGGCGCAATGTGCAGCAGCCTCAAAGTAGGCGAACAGAATGTTGGGCATTATCAAAAAGGGTATCACTACCAGAACGAAGGAAGTTATTCTACCACTGTATCGAGCGATGATGCGCCCGCATCTGAAGTACTGCGTCCAATACTGGTCGCCGTACCATAAGAAGGATATGGCGATACTCGAGAGGGTCCAGAGAAGAGTGACTAGGATGATAAGGGGCATGGAAAACCTATCGTATGCTGAAAGGCTGGAGAATCACATGCCTGCCTTCATTAATATTCCCACTGCAGTATTTTGAATAATATGAAGCCTTTGTATTGAAAGAAGAGAATTACAATAATTGACTCGATTCAAATTCAAGGAATGAATTAGGAGCCAACATGAATCAAAATGTGTTTCTCAAAAGAAAGATGGGAATTAGAGACAATGCTACATTATGTAACCTTGGTCTCACTCCCAATGTCCTGGATGCCAGCTAAACTGTTTGGGTAGGAGCCAGGATATTACAAAACAGGATAGTTTTGTTGAGCTGCATGCAGGCCAGGAAGGGGCTGAGCTAAATCCCGTTAGGCCAGGGCACTTTCCTCTGGATTTTACCTCCAGACTTTCCTTACTATAAATGATTGGCTGTCAAGGCAGGTAAACTTCAAATAAATTTAACTTTACTGGAATTTCTAAGGTTCACCTGTAGAAATCCAACTATTTACAAAAGTCATTCAGACACATTCAAAGTCATTTTCCAAATATTATTTAAAACAGTCCAAGATATGGGTTTCCTTGACTCCAAACCTCTGAATGGGAGATCAACTCTTGTTTCTATCAGTCTGAGGCCACTTCTTCTCTACCATGCTATCATTTGCTACAACCCTGCATACTAGCAGAAACCATTCCAATGCTATCTCCCAACAGTAATTAGTTAATAAACAGTTCTGAGTCTCTCCCCTTCCGGCATCAGGTCACAGACAAACTCACAAAACCGGAAGTTACACCAAGGAGGGTAGAAGGAAATCCTTGGAGTAGGCCTCTGAAGATTCTTCTCTGTCACGTGGCTGAGGCTCCTGAAGGTAAAATAAGCACAAGGGGAGCTGGGAAGGAAGGCTTAGAGATGTTGACCCGGACACAATTTTTTTAACCATGGGAACAAGGTTTTGTACCGCTTCTGCAGGTTGGTAAAAAGACTTGCTCCCATTCTATACTATACTATAGTATACAGATCTTATATCCTGCAATTTTTCAACAATGATTCAATGCAGCTAACAAAAGACTTTGTACACCGATTAACAATAAGAACAGTTAATGAGATGCTCGAGGATCCAAGATGGCCGCACACTGGTAGTGCTGAGGAAAGCTCCTCAGAATTCACCCGATACAGAAAAATTTTGGCGAGTGAGATCAATACTTATTAAGAATGCTGAAAAGATGAGGACGGAGTGCCACTGCTGCCTCTCGGCACACCGGAGGAACTTCTGCTAATACTATAGACGAACTGCTGAGGAGGATGCAAAGTGAACCATTAGCGTCAGTAGTTAGCCCGCTGGAGACGCTGAGAGAAGGTGGGACCGCGGCGACTCTCCTTGGGCCGGATACCACCCTTAGCCCTGACGCAAGAGCACCGCCCTCGCAGCCTCGGACCACAAGCTCTCCACTGAGTCAGGAGACCCCGCGGATCGGATTGTCTTCTCCTCTGGAGGCAAGTTTAACAGCGGAGAGCCTGGGAGATGGGGAATTTCGGCAGGAAAGCCCCATTATGGAGACTGAGGCAGTATCAACGCTGAGTGAAGGACATGCCCAGAGGGGAAAATGCCAAGCAGATTCAACTGACGGTGAGCATTTCTTCACTAAGCAAGGGGAAATTCCTATAATTAAACCTGCTAAAGTGACCCTGGAATCATTATGGGACCTTGTGGCTAACCTTGGTAAAGTCATAAGTCCCCACTTTCAATATATAGAAGGGAAACTAATTGAACAAACAAAAGAGATAAAAGAACTTAAAAATGATATGCTCTCTTCTAAAGTAACTAGTGGAAAAATGGAACAGGACTTGGTATCTTTCAAAAACATTCAAGAGACATTAATTAAAGGTAATACAAATCTTAGAAGAAAAATTGAGTCTTTGGAAAATAACGCTCGTGGTAACAATCTAAGATTGATTAATTTCCCAAGGGTCGCTATGGTGTCCCCTAGAGAAATGATTAAACGATATTTACAGGAAATACTGGGAGTTTCGGAGGAATGTTTACCTCCACTCTCTCAGGTTTACTATTTGCCTACAAAAAATCAAGTTCAACGTCAAGCGATTAACAACTCGGAGGTATTAGATGTTTCAACTTTACTTGAGACATCAGATAAAGAAATGGCAATTCCAGCGACATTAATCTTAATGGTGGCTCTTCAGCCAGATAAAGCATGGATTTTGAGACTATTCTTCAAAAATAGACAAAAAGAATTTCATGGACTTAAAATTCAGATATTTCCCGATCTCTCATGTGAGACGCAGAAGGGCCGACATGAATTTCTTCTCTTTAAGCCAGGTGTTTTAGCTATAGGGGCTACATTTTACTTAAGGCACCCTTGCAAGTGTATAGTGCATCATCGTGAAATTAAGTATGTTTTCTTTGAATCTTTTCAGCTAACTAATTTCTTGGCATTATCTCATTTGAAGGAAGAACATCATTAGCTCTTTAGAATAATTTAGGCATTAGCTCTCAGCTCTACAGTTTTATATCCTTGACTATTTTCTTAATTTTCTCGCATTTTGTTAATCTTGGATCCCATTGTAGGACTTGAGTAAAGTTAACATATTTTTTTCTCTCTCTTTTCTGTTGTAATGTCAACTTGATGGAATTTGTTCTTATGTTTAACTTCTTTCTGTACAAGTTAATATGCTTGATATAAGTTTGAAAATGATAAATAAATAAAAAAAGAACAGTTAATGGGGCAATAAGAGATCAGTAGAGACAGATATACTAGTCAGAGTCATCTTATAAGGAGAAGAGAGATGTCTTTAATGTCTTCCGGAGGCAGAAATAAGAAGAATCTGTCATAGAGATATTGGGAGGGTATTCCCATGGTAAACCGGCTGCAATATTTCTCATTCCCGTGAATTTCCCATGGTTTGCCACAGTTTACCTTGAAAAGAGGAGGCTGAGAGGGGACATGATCAAAACATTCAAGATAATGAAGGGAATAGACAGTAGATAGAGACAGGTTGTTCACCCTCTCCAAGACAGAGAGAACGAGAGGGCACTCTCTAAAGTTAAAAGGGGGATAGATTCTGTACAAACTTAAGGAAGTTCTTCTTCACCCAGAGAATGATGGAAAATTGGGACACTCTTCCAGAGGCTGTTATAGGGGAAAACACCCTCCAGGGATTCAAGATAAAGTTAGACAAGTTCCTGCTGAACCAGAACGTACGCAGGTAAAGCTAGTCTCAGTTAGGGCACTGGCCTTTGACCTAAGGGCCGCCGCATGAGCAGACTACTAGGCATGATGGACCACTGGTCTGACCTAGCAGCGGCAATTCTTATGTTCTTAACCAATCCCCATGTCATGTCCTCCTGAGAGTCATTTGCTGTATAGTCAAGCATAACCCCCAAAGAGGAAACAAACACAAACAGACCACCCCTCTCATGTGCCTATGCTCAAAACTTAAAGGCAGTGCTAGAGCTGGACTAGTGCTGATCTTAATCTGCACAGGATGTTCAGAGTAGAGAGTTGTGCAGGGACATAAATCAAGCCCACCCCCACTGGAATCAAACCCATCTCCGCCCATCTGCACTGGAATCAAATCCATCCCCACAAGTAATCGAATTTGTCCCCGCCTGTCCCTATAAACTTCAGAAGTAGTTATTTCATTTAATTATGCTATTGAATTAAAGGCTCTGGTAGAGATCCATTTACAAATAATTATAAGCAAAGACATTTTATTAATTTGGAAATATTAATTGGGAAGAATACATACTTTGTAAATGGGTCTTTGCCAGAGCCTCAGTCTAATGTAACTATAATATATAAATACTCCAAGCTGTGTCAGCTGAGGACTTCCTCTGAAGGTGGCCAGGGGTCCCTTTTGCCAAGCTTGGCAGGCAGCAGTAGCATCCCTGAGTCACAGATGCTGGCACCTCAGTGGCTCAGGGATGCTGCCAGCAACTGCTGTGCTTGATGGAGGGGAGTTCTGGCAGTCTTTGGAGGAGGTCCTCAACTAACGGTGCTTGGAGATCCCCCACCAGCCACACCAAGGGTCAGAAAGTACTTCAGAACTGGAGAAATAAAAACATAAATGCATTTCCTTTTCTTTTGAACACAATTCAAAGACATCTGCTATATACATTTCCCAAAGCTAACATATTTCAGCCAATAAATTTCTTTTTTTACCTTTGTTGTCTGGAGATTTATTTTTCCATCAATTTGGCCCGTTTCTCTTTTTTCTGTTTTCCCGTCTTCTGCAAATTCTTCTGTTGCTGTCCATTGGTTCCTCCTACCATGGTCCAGCATTTCTCCCTGTCTCTTCCCTTTCTCGCATTATTATAGCATCCTCACTCCCTTCTGTCCTGGATCAATCTCCTTCTTTTTCCCCTCTCTACTCCTACAGAGCATTTTTTTCTCTATCCTCTACTCCAGTGTGTAAAATGTCTTCCTCTCTCTCTCACTGTCCAACATTTCTCTTTCTCTCATTCCCTCCCTTGCTGCAAAGGGAGTTGGAAAATAGAGAGAGGGATCTAGGGTGCATCTCTCCCATCCCCTCTACTGCCACATCCAACATTTTCCCTCTCTCATTCCCAGACCATGTGTAGCATTTTTCATCCCTGATTACCAGCCCAGCCCATACCACATCTCTCCCTCCATCCCTTTCAATCTGTCCCACTGTTCCCTCTGCACCATCATAACATTTCTCCCTCTCATCTTTCTTGTCCCCATGCATCTGTACCTCACTCCTCTCCCTCCCTATGCCCCAAAATTCTCCTTTTTCTTCCATTCCCCATGTGAACCATCTCTCTTTCCCTCTCATTCACACACTCATGCCCAACAATTCTCTCTTTCTATTCCCCCACCTCAGCATCTCTTTCCCTTCCTCCATCCTATGTCTCAAGTTTGTGCCCCCTTCCTCTCTCCCTTCTCTGTCCCAGGTTCATGCCCTCCCTCCTTCGGTGTCCAAACACGCTCCCTCCCTCTCTTCTGTGTGCCAAATTTGTTCCCCTCCCATATTCTACATTCATGCCCCCTCTCTCTCCCTTCCTTGGTCCAACACACGCGTGTGCATGCTCGCTTGCTCCCTCTCTTCTTCTTTTCTGTGGCCCAACTACTTCGGTGCCTCCCTCCCACAAGACTGTACTGGAGCCATCCAGGCTGGCTACCTCCTTCCTGCCTTCCAGTCGCATTTCTCCCTCTTCTCCCACAGGCTCTGCATGCTGCACGTGGCTGACTTGGAAACCTTCCCTCTGATGTCAGAGGGAAGGCTTCCGGGTCAGCTACGGGCGGTGTGCTGGGAACACTGCACACTGCTTTGTGGAGGGGTGAGTGCAGATGGGGGCAGGAAAAGGAGGCACACTAAGGTATTTGAGCCCCTCTGGGTGCTTCCAACCCCATGAGATCCCCTTGACCCCCAGGGGGAACCCCACAGGATCCCTGCAGGTTCTGCGGGATTCCCGTCATCCCCGTTCCCATGCAGCTCTCTAGTTCAAAGGGATCTAGCAAAGGAAACAAGGTGTGTGCCAAAGACTAGGCCAAATATAATTTAAATGTAATCGTACAGATATTAATGGTAATTTCTTATTTCCTCCCATTCTCAGAGAACAGTGCACAAAACAAAGCCATTTTTACTACTAGAAATCTAATGCCAGTTCAGAGTTGGCATTAAGATGTTTGAAGAGAGGATTTACCATGATTGCTCCTTTAAATCTGCCAGTTTTGATTGAATTTGGAAGTGGAAGGAAGTCCATGGAAACTTCTATGGGCTGGGAGTGAGAAAAACGTGTGCGAGTCTTAGCAAAGCCAGCAATGAAAGCAAACAATGGTGCCTGTTTTCTGCATTTAAATATAAGACTGCCAGTAGAAAAAAAAATATTGAAAGTCTTATATTTAAAGCACAGAAGAACGGCACTGATCTATGCTTCATTTTTGGGTTTGCCTGGGTATGTGCACGAGCCATGCTTACTGCAAAACTCGTTTATGCATCCGCCAGGCACGTTCCTGCCGCTTACTTTCTGTCTCTCAGTGTGCATATTATTTTGCATGTAATTAGTGTTAAGTGTTTTCTGTGCTGTTCCTTTACTATTCCCAAGTACAGTTAGCTATAGCACCGAAATTCTGAGCATCAGCCCGGCAATGTTCTGCTGCCACTTTTGTTTAGAATATATACAAGGTGTTCAGAATAAGAGAAACCCTTCCCCAACATTTTTTCCAAATAACCCCAAACACTCTACTGCAGCAGAAATTTCTGCTTGAAATTCAAGAGGTTTCTGAGTACTTTTTCAACAACACATTGAGCTTGCAAAATGATTGAGCTCTTAATTAACCCCAGAACTCATTGAGCCAGCAGCTCAGTGGCATTGAAGACTTCATGAAAGTGTCAAGGTTGAAGGAGGACATTTTGAACACAAATTATGAATTACTTAGATTGGGGAAAGTGAAACAGAGAGAAAGACAGGACAAAATTGGATGGGAGGGAGAAAGAGAGAGGGAAAGGAAATGCATTGAAGGGAAAAAGAGAAGCAGAGGAGATGCTGAATGGTGGAGAGGGACAGAGAGAGAGAGAGAGATTCTGGATAGCAGGGGGAGAGGGAAAGAGTTAAAGAAAGATTGAGAAATAAGAGGAAGGGGAATTGAACTTCTGGTGTAAGAGAAATAGAAAGCTGTAGCTAGATGCAATGAAAAAAGGGGGATTGGATATTAGATAGCAAGAATGAATGAAATCTGAATAGGCAGAAAAATGGAATGCTGAAAGAAAAAGATCAGTGTCGGAGATGAATGTTAAGTGGTGAAGAGGGGAGAGAAAAATGTCAAAAGGACAGGAGACCCTGGAAAGTGGTTTAAGAGAGGACAGGATAGCAGTAACCAGAGACCACGGCCTATATGATTAGACAAGTTAATCGACCAGATAACAAATTAAAAAAAAAGAATTTTATTTTTAATTTAGAATGAAGCAGTTCACTTTAAAGGTTAATTTTTTTTAAAAAAAAAAAGGTCCTGCTTTGTTACTAGCCCAATAAAAAGTCATCTTATTTTCTATTTTCTAAATTTTATTAATTTTAATTTAGTGAATGGAATAGTCTGACATTTTTCTCCTTCCCTTTCGCCTTTCTTGTGGTCTGGTATCTCCTTTTCTCTCCTTCTCCTCTCTACCATGGTCTAGCATCTCTGAACTCCCCTTTCCCGGAGGTCTGGCCTCTCTTTCTTTTTTTTCCTCTCCATCCCCGCAGTCCAGCATTTCTCTAATGACCCCACTCCCCCTGTGATCCCCCAGTGACCCCCACCCCTGCATTCCTCTCCTCCATGGAATCCAATAAGCCAGTTACTCTTGCACTCTTTGGGCTGCCGGCAGCATGAGTGAACTAAAGATGATGTATTTGGTGGCCCTCTGCTACTGCTTTGTGCCTAAGCGGGGACAGGAAGCAATAGCAGAGGGAATGCTTCTGGGCCTCGTGTTTACTTCCCTCATGCCAGTGAGCCTAAGAGTGAAAGAGTGGCTGCAGCAATGGATCCCATCATCTCTTCTTTTCTCAACTACCCTTTCATTCAGCATCTCTCTCCCTCTTTCCCCCCACTACCCCAGGGTACACCATCTCTCCTTTTCTCTTCCCAACTGCTTTCCTCTCCAGTATCTCTATATCTGCTCCCTCCATAACATAACATAACATAACAATGTGCTTATTATCCGTGTAACCATAAATTCAACGTGGTGTACAAAAGATTATTAACAGTGAACATAATCTAGGAAATAGAATAGATTAGTTAATCCATATATTTAGAAAAGAGATAAAAGTCTTCAACTGCATTCTAAAATGTGCATTAGAGTAGGCTGTAAGCAACAATGATCAAAATTCTTTGTTGTAAGAAGCTGCCTTCGGTCCAACTTCTCTCCCTTTCTTTTCCTTCCCTCCATCCCATTGTCCATCATCTATCTCCTCCTCCTCTGTTTCCAGGCCCATTATTTCTGCCCCTTCACCATCCCCCCTCAGTCCAGCATATCCATCCTCTCTTTGAACCCCCTCCCCCTGTATACTTCAATAAGAGTCTTTAGACCAAATAGTGCAGTTGCTCTCAGCCCCGCAGCCTTAGAGGGTGCCTTCCGAAGGCCAGCATGCTTCTCCCTTCTCTCAACTTCATCTGGCATCCCCCTGGCCTTCCCAGTCTAAGTTTAAAAATTAATTACGGTCTGCAAAGGATCTCCAGAGCTGCAGCCATTCTAACAGGCTGCCTGCGGGTTTCACTGCACTTTCCCTCTGCTGCAATCCATCTCAGACCGAAACAGAACATTATATCAGAGCAGGGGGCGGGACTGCTTCAGAGGGAAAGTGGAGAAGGAGTTCTGCACCAAAGTGGAGGAGGGGAAGGGACAAGGGACAAGGATATATACAAGGGTGGGATACATGCAACTTCAAATGCTTTATAGATTGAAGCCAATATTACCAGCATATGATTTCCATACTGTGATTCAGACATTGATCCTGAGTAGGGTGGAAGGAGTTGTGAAAGTGAAGTTGAGGGCTTTGTAAATGCTTATCAACTTCGCTGCAAGATTAATCATAGGGGTTCCAAGGAGTACCCATATAACTCCTGTGTTGAAGAAACTACATTGGTTACCTATGCAACAAAGAGTACAGTTTAAGATTGTTGCGATTATACATCAGACATTATATCATGCTTCCCCAAAGATCTTACAAGAATTTTTTGATATCTATAAACCGAGAAGAGAACTTAGAGATGTAAATGGGATGAAATTAAGTTTGGAGGGTAGGATGTCGACTATGCGTGCTAGGATCAGAGCATCAATGATAAAACAACTACAAACAATCCAAAACACAGCACTGAGTCTTATCCTTTCATTGAGGAAACATGACCACATCATAGAGCCATACCTCAACTCATACTGGCTTCTAATTCCGGCAAGAATACTATTCAAATTCTACTGCCTACTTTTTAAAACCACAAATGGCGACAGCCCAACCTACCTGAACAACTGCCTCATCCAAACTACCGTATTTGCCGGCGTATAGGACGACTGGGCGTATAAGACGACCCCCCAACTTTCAGTTAAAAAATAGAGTTTTGTGTTATACTCGCCGTATAAGACGACCCCTTCTTCCGCACACCTTCTCTACCGCCCCGGGTGCAGCACAGCCGGCCAGGTTCCCTTACTTTTGTGGCACTTCCCCGACCGACCGACAACAGCCCCGGTCCGACAAACCTCCCTGCCCTTAACCGCGAATCTAAATTACCTTCTTACAGCTGCTGTAAGAAGGTATTTAGATTCGCGGCTACAGGGCAGGGAGGATTGTCGGACCCGGGCTGTTATCAGTCGGTCGGGGAAGTGCCACAAAAGTAAGGGAACCTGGCCGGCTGTGCTGCAACCGGGGCGGGACGGCCGCCCCTCGAACCGCGAGGCTACTCTCCTTCTCCTTACCTGCCATGCCTGCAGCACAGAGCCGAACGGAAGTCTTCCCGACGTCAGCACTGACGTCAGAGGGAGGGAGGGAGGGCTTTGTTTAAGCCCTCCCTCCCCTCCGACGTCAGCGCTGACGTCGGGAAGACTTCCGTTCGGCTCTGTGCTGCAAGCAGAGAAGGTAGGGAGAAGAAGAGCCGCGCGACTGAGTACATCCAGCCCCGCAAGTAAGGGCATGTAAACTGTACCCGGCGTATAAGACGACCCCCGACTTTGGGGATGATTTTAAGGTACTAAAAAGTCGTCTTATACGCCGGCAAATACGGTATATCAACTAGACATAGGAAAACCCACACTCCATTCACGCACCCTCCTATCAAAGAAGTCAAAAGGAAAAAACTATATGATGGCCTCCTAGCCACACAAGCAGCAAAACTTGACAACCAAATCTCCAATCTACTGATTATGACCCCTGACTACAAAATATTTAGAAAAGAAATAAAGACCCTACTTTTCAAGAAATTCCTGCAAATGACTTAATACTGCTAGCTCCTTCCCACTCCCAATACCACTTCCCAATACCTTCCCAATTCCCCAAAGCAACCTCATCCACTCTTTATCTCCTCTAGAAATTACCAGATAGCTTCTTCTTGTAATACATTTTTTTGTATTTCTTTTGTAATCCACCTTGAACCGCAAGGCAATGGCAGAATAGAAATCTCTAATGTAATGTAATATAATGTAATATCTGTGGCTGGCATAGAACTATGGAATGCCTTGCCTGGTATCCTGCGGTTTTGTATGGGGAGGATGAATTTTAAGAAAATGCTGAAAACTCGATTATTTGCCAATGCTTCCAGGCATTGATTGATAATTGCCAATGCCTTCAGTTGATGATCGCCAATGCCTTCTAATCGCCTTTTAGAATTTTTTTGACAGCAATGTATGATTTAAAGCTTGCTTGTATTTTTGAATTGATTTAATTTGCGCTCTTTCCCTGTTTATAACAGGGACGATTAATGATGTTGTTTAGACATGTCTATGTTACATGTGACAATCGAAGGGAAACAAGATTTTATGTATATGATATGGAAACCGTATAATTGTATGCGGTATATAAATTTTTTAAAAAAATAAATAAGGGGGAAGAGGAAGGCAAGGGATACTGGACCACAGGGATGTACAAAAGGGAAGAAAGGACAAGAAAATGCTGGATCATAAGGAGGAAGGGTGGAGAGGTGGGGGAGGAAGTTGCTGGACCATAGGGATAAATGAGAAGGGATAGGAACAAGGAGTAACTGGATCATAGAGGAGGAGGAAAAGGAGGGGAGACAAGGAAATTCTGGACCATAGGAGTGGAAGAAATAGAGGGCTGGACAGGCCATAGTAACATAGTAAATGATGGCAAATAAAGACCTGTGTGGTTCACCCAGTTTGCCTATCAGTCTCACACTCATCACCCAGTAATTATTCACTTGCTTAGTTCCTTTATAAGATGCCTCCCCCCTCCCCTCGATAAGCAAGACCTGCACTCAGATGATATGAATGTGGCATAAAATATGCATACTTGCTCCTGATTCATCTTGCCATGTACAGAACATTGACCATGGGAGTCCACCTGGCTTCGGCCACATTACTCCAGTGCCATAGTCACCGTCAAAGCTAACTCCAGCCTGTCTCGATTGTCTTGCCATGTACGGGCCAAAGACCGTAGTAGTCCGTCCAACATCAGCTTAACTACCCCACTGCTGGGGCTGCATTTAAGTATCATTCCTGTGCATCATAAATGAAATTATAGTTGTTGATCCAATGATCTTTTGAGTTTTGTGTCAATACTATCTTTTTATGCAATAAGACTGGTAGTCTTCTTGACCACTGGGTTAAATTCTCATTAGTTGTGAGGATTGAAGAGAGCCCACTGTTTGTTTTCATGCTCCACCTCCCATCACTCTGAGATGAGCTCCACCCCTTCAGTTTTACTTTATACAAGTGAGGAATAGGAAGCCTGTCTTAGTAGATAGAGACAGGTTGTTCACCCTCTCCAAGGTAGAGAGAACAAGAAGGCACTCTCTAAAGTTAAAAGGGGGATAGATTCCGTACAAACGTAAGGAAGTTCTTCTTCACCCAGAGTGGTGGGAAACTGGGACGTTCTTCCGGAGGCTGTTATAGGGGAAAACACCCTCCAGGGATTCAAGACAAAGTTAGACAAGTTCCTGCTGAACCGGAACGTACACAGGTAGGGCTGGTCTCAGTTAGGACACTAGTCTTTGACCTAGGGGCCATTGCGAGAGCGGACTGCTGGGCACAATGGACCACGGTCTGACCCAGCAGCGGCAATTCTTATGTTCTCATTTTGGGAGGGTTTTATTATCCAGTCAGGGGCTTTCAGTGCTGCAGAGGATCCCAGTCACCATGGGGCATCTCTGGCTGTGAGAAGATACAGACTCTCAGGGCTTAGGTCTGAAGCCCACAGGCACATGCCTTGCATGATTCTTATGTGGCCAGTCTGCATCAGTAGTTCTCAGAACTCAAGGTCCATAACCTTGGGAGCAATCTTGCCCTAGATTTGTCCACAGTGAGCTTGAGTGGCTTGAACCATCTTCTATCCATAGTGGGATTGAGCGCAGACTGAGCAGATTCCATGGTGGTTTATCCAGGATTGGGACCAACTACATTTCTCCCCCATGATGTTGCACGGCTCCAATGACATCTGAGGGTCCAGTTCCTTGTCAGGGACTGGATGGCAGTCTGAAGAAGCAAGCCATCTGTTGGACTCCAGGTTTATCTGAGGCAGAAATCTTCTCTCACCTCTGATCTGAAGTTTCCCTATGCAGCTCCAGCACAGCAGAATGACACAGTGAGTAAGGCTATTGCAGCCTATGGGGAAAAACTCTGGTGTAGGGGAGCCTTAAAAGTCATTTCTGAAGGTTTCTGAGGTTGGGGATCAGGTCCCCCACCTCCTAAAACACAATCCATGCATTTTATGTGTTTGCATTTTTTAATCCATGGGCCATTTTAGGTGGTAGTATCATTATTGTGGCAGCTATCTTGGATTTCCTGATTTTATTTTAAAAGCTTCCTTTTGCTTCAATACCCCCTTTTACAGAAAACAGTATGAATTCCTCAGGTGGAGAAACTTTAGATTCATGTCAGATTTGTGGTGAATGCCTATCTGAAGTTTGTTCTATCTGGGTTTGTTATTCCACGCAGTGCGTGAGGAGGGCAGGAGCTTTGCCTCAGATTCTGGTGGCTTAGGTGCTCAGTTGGAGCATGCCAGGGAAAGGAAGGACCAAAGCTCAAAATCCCCAAAGTTGCTGGATCTGTGACCACTAGGACTCATAAGATAGTGGTGGTTGGTGGTGGTGGTCCCTTCTGAGGGGTATAGAGGTGTCCATTTGCAGACCAGACATGATATCCCAGGAGGTATGCTCTCTGCGTGATGCCAAAACCCAAGATGTTATGGAGAGCTTGCCAAGACTCATTAAGCCTAATGACTACCATCCAATGCTGCTCATCTATGTTGGCACTAATGATACTGCTAGGTACCCCTCCGAACATATCACAAGTGACTTAGTGGCTCTGGGATTGAAGGTGAAACATAGAAGCATGATGGAAAGTAGGTGCTTACTTTTCTTTATAGACTACCAGGGGTAGATGCATAGAACTCCAGCACTGTTCCTCTACAACACTGGAGAAACACCGGTCTTTTCTGTTACATCTCCTTAGGAGTCTGTACATATGGTATTCAATCCAAATCCGCAAACCAGGTTCTTGCAGAAGTGTGATACACACTTCTTGCAGAAGCGTGATACTCACAGCTTTCAGTACCTCCCCCATTGTCAATGGAGTATAGTGCCCCCTTCAGTTTTTTCCTTGTGCATGCAAACCATGCAGATGTGTTCCTGCTCTGCTCTACTTAGTTTTTCTTTTTTTTTTGTTGAAAGATCACTATTTTGGTGGCTTCAGTGCCCTAAGACTCCTTACTTCGGGGTACTCTGACTGGGGAAGGATGCAGGTTCCGCAAAGCCAGACTGCAGCTTTGCAGGGCAAACCTTCAGGTGAACCTGTGGAGCCAGCCTGCCGTGTGCCACTTCAGAGTTCAGGGTCCATTCCCCTGGGAGCCAGCCTGCTTGCTGGATTTGCTTTCAGAGGCTTAAGTGCAGGTTGTAGGGCCCCATGTATAAACCCTCAGAGTTTCAGGGTGCCAGCTATGGATTTTTCGCCCCATCGCACTTTGAGTTTCGGGGGGTGGGGGTGTGTGGATAGGTCAAATTTGACCTGACTGACAGCCCAAAGATTTAAAGTTTGCAGATGTTTTCAGAGGTTTCCTAAGGCAGAAATTCCTGTCCATTCACTTCAGCTGCAGGAAAAAGCTGACAGGCAGGTACCACACAAGGGGTCAGCAACCGATGGTTTGCGAGCCACATGCGACTCTTTGACCATGTGCTGCGACTCTTCTTACTGTACCTCCTGGCATTGAGCTAATGCAGCTGCATTAATTTTTCTTGTTTCAATGAGTCAGCGGTGACTCCTACAGCTGCCTGCCACTAACCCAGAAGCTTCTCCTCTGCCACATCCCACCCTCTGTCAGAACTTTCTGTTTCTGACCAGGCAGAATGCGACAAAGGAGAGGCTTCCAGGTTAGCGACAGGCAACTGTAAGAGTCACCACTGACCTGTTGAAGCATGAAAGCATATTTTGGGGTTGGGGGAATGAAATACAGTATGTTGCAGGAGGGATAAGAGTGATGAGAGAGGGAGAAATGAACCTAAGAGTGGAGGGGAAGGAGAGATGGTGCCTGGGAAGAGAGGGAGAAATGGATATAAGGGTGGAGGAGAAGGAGAGATGATACATGAGGAGAGAGGGAAAAATTGACATTGAGGTGAAAGTGAGGGGGAGAGATGGTGCATGCTGATGCTTCACACTGCTGACGTTGAGCAATGGATCCTTATTTGCTCTGATGGGGTGGGGGTGGGGAAGGAAATGTGTTGCTGGAGGGATTAGAGTGGTGAGAGAGGGAGAAATGGACATAAGGGTGGAGGGAAGAGATGGTGCATGCTGATGTTTCACACTGGTGATGTGCTCTTATGTAGTAGTGGTATTATCATGAAATGCTGGCTATGTTGGATTGGATAAATTTGGACTGTCTGCCATTAAGCTATTTAATATCTAAAGATAAGTGCTCTCTACTTTACTGGATGGTTTTGTTTAAAGCTTTTGGACTATGGATTTCACAATTTGTTTCTGAAAATGGATATGAAAGACTATCCATCTCCACCTCTCTTTTACTAAACTGCGATAGCGGTTATTAGCGCAGGGAGCCACGCTGAATGTTCTGCACTGCTCCAGATGCTCATAGGAACTATATGAGCATTGGGAGCAGTGCGGCTCCCTGCTCTAATAACCGCCATTGCGGTTTAGTAAAAAGGGAAGGGAATATGTTAAGTAAGTGTTTGCTGCCATTGAACACTGGTGTGTGACTAGAAAGTAAAATATAAAAACTGGGAGGATTTTCAGCCAATAATTGATAAGAGGAAAGCCAAAATTTTTTTCCAACCCTGCACAGGGGGAGAGGCACACAGAGATTCTGGACCCGCAAAGGGGAGGGGTAGGGAGAGAAAGGAGGAATGCTGAACTGGGGAGGGAATGACTCAGACCAAAAAGAGGGGGAGAGACTCTTGAGATGCTCAGGGCCGATTTTAAAAAGACAAAGAAACCAAAATGGAATTGTCCAGATCAGAATGATGTGCACTAAAAAAGTGTCCTTCAACTCATCTGGTAATGTGAAGATCTTTATTCCTCCAATATCACAATAGTACATTCAACGACTCAATGACTCGACATGTACATGTTTCGGCCAACAGGCCTGCCTCAGGAGTCTTAAGAATCACGAATGATGATATTCAAAGAAAGCTGCCACTCACATAAATTTAACCAAAATTCAAAAAAGGAATGTCATCTGAATCTTGTGTATTTCAGCTGTTGCCAACTAGTAACGTGTATTTTAGCTATTGTGATATTGGAGGAATAAAGATCTTCACATTACCAGATGAGTTGGAGGACACTTTTTTAGTGCACATCATTCTGATCTGGACAATTCCATTTTGGTTTCTTTGTATTTGTGTTTGTGGTTTTGTTTTCCCCTGGTTTGTTCTTTCCAGGGCCGATTTTAGACATGCTGGGCCCCCTCCCCCAATTCCCCCCCCCCCACCTTTAAATGACTTCTTCACACAAAACAGGTGTATGAAAGAAGCCTATAGAACAGAACATCCATAAGCATATATACTGTCTACAAACATATATAAATACAATGAAAGTGGAATCATGAAAATACTGAATACAGAGGTATGGGAGGTATCAACTACAGTAAAATAAAGGGAATACAAATATATGCTAATTTCAATGGGAACATATATTTGTTTTTCATTGTGAACTCGGAGAAATTGATAGGGGACAGGTTTAGAACCAATGCTAGGAAATTTTTCTTCACTCAGAGGGTGGTAGACACCTGGAATGCGCTTCCGGAGGGTGTGATAGGACAGAGTACATTAAGGGGATTCAAAGAGGGATTGGACAAGTTCCTGAAGGATACAGGGCTGGAGGGATATAGATAGAGGTAGAGATAGGATCATGGAAGAGTATAGATAGAAGAAAAATAGGGACTAAAGGGTTTTAGACAAAGGATCACTTACAGGTCATGGACCTGATGGGCTGCTGCGGGAGCGGACTGCTGGGCGGTATGGACCCCTGGTCTGACCCTGCAGAGGCAACTTCTTATGTTCTTATGTTCCCATTGAAATTACCATATACTTGCATTCTCTTTATTTTACTGTGGAGCCATTATACACCTTTAGCCTCTGAGGATAGATATTTTCATGGCTACACAGAAAATCCCATTATACCTGTGGTCTCAAACTCAAACCCTTAGTGGGGCTACATTTTGGATTTGTAGATACTTGGAGGGCCGCAGAAAAAATAGTTAATGTCTTATTAAAGAAATCATATAGCATATAAGTTGTTTAGATATATACGTCAATCTATCACAGGCTGACGCAGAAAATCACATTTACTTCTTATTTTGTCTTCATCATTAAAGATATATAGTTACAAAACTTCTCTTTTTGTTCCTCGACCCTGAAGAAAGTTTCATTCTGAAACATGCATGTTGGGAGAGGAGAATATAGGAGCACTTCACTATAAGATAAGTTATGTGAGGTCCCTTGCATTTTATATAAATAAAAAACTTAAATAAAATATAAACAAAACATGAATAAAGGTTTGACTGATACAGAGTTCAAGCAACTGGCTGGTTTTGCCTGATTGCTATCCGAAGGTCCATACAAAGATTCTCTGAACAAAAAGAGAAGTTTTTGTAACTATATATCTTTAATGATGAAGACAAAATAAGAAGTAAATGTGATTTTCTGCGTCAGCCTGTGATAGATTGACGTATATATCTAAACAACTTATATGCTATATGATTTGATTGAAGTTACAGCATTGATAATCGTATGATTATTAAAGAAATGACAACTTTGCATGAGGTAAAACTCTTTATAGTTTATAAATCTTTCCTTTAACAGTTAAAGGAAAGATCTATAAACTATAAAGAGTTTTACCTTATGCAAAATTGTCATTAACTATTTTTTTCTGCAGCCCTCCAAGTACTCTATTTTTTTCTGCAACCCTCACATTTAAAGTTTAATATCTTTCCTTTCTCAAAACTGACACATTTCATTCACTATATTGAAAATAAAATCATTTTCCCTAACTTTGTTGTCTGGTGACTTTATTTTTCTGTGCATTTAACTATGTTTCCAGGGTCTTCTTGTCCTTTGACTGTTTTTCTCTCCGTCTTCACTTTCTGCCTTGCATCCATCTTTGGCATTAACTTAATATTCAATTTTTCTGCTTTCTTTTCAAAATCTATGTTTCCATGTCTTACCTTCCCTTCTATCTCTCTCTTCTTCTGTCCCTATTTCCATGGTCTGACATCTCTTTCTTTCCTTTCTCTCCATCCCTCCTTCCTTCCTTTCCCCTGGTCTGGCATCTGTCTCCTTCCCTCCCCCAACTTTTTATTTCTTTCACCCTGCCCCCTTCTTTCTTTCTCTCTCTATCCATGCCCCCATTCTTTCTATATGTCTGTCTTTCTATCTCTCTCCGTGCCCCCTTTCTTTCTTTCTCCATGCCCGCCCTTCCTCTCTCCATGCCCCTTTCTGTCTGTGTCCCATTTCCCTTCTTTCTTTCTATCTCTCTGTCCCCCCTTTTTTCTTTACTTCTCCCTGCCCTCCCCCAAGCCACCACCATTGGGGAACAGGCCGTCACCGCCGCAATCAGGTAACAGGCCGCCACCGCTGCAATCGGGGAACAAGCTGCCGCCACCACAATTGGGGAACAAGCTGCCACTGCCACTGCCACAATCGGGGAACAAGCTGCCGCCACCACAATCGGGGAACAGGCCGCCACCGCCGCAATCGGGGAACAAGCTGCCGCCACTGCAATCGGGGAACAGGCCATTGCCGAGGTCTTAACTCTCCCTGCTTATCTTCCCCAGCGCGGAGCCAACCAATTCACGCCACCCGATGTCAATTCTAACATCGGGGAGGAACTTCCGGGCCAGCCATGCAGCGATTGGCTGGCCCGGAACTTCCTCCCCGACATTAGAATTGAACGTCGGGTGGCGAGAATTGGTCGGCTCCGAGCTGGGGAAGATATGCAGGGAGAGCTAAGACCTCGGGCGCTGGCCTGTTCCCCGATTGCGGTGGCTTGGGGGAGGGCAGTGGGAAGGGAAGCAGATTGGGGACCCCTGCTTTAGGCAAGGACAGATCGCAGGCCGCAAAATAGTCCCTGGAGGGCCGCAGGTTTGAGACCGCTGCATTATAAGAACATAAGAACATAAGAACATAAGAACTGCCATCACCGGATCAGACCTTCGGTCCATCAAGTCCGGCGATCCGCACACGCGGAGGCCCCGCCAGGTGTACACCTGGCGTAATTTATAGTCCACCATATCTTTATATGCCTCTCTTAAGGAGATATGCATCTAGTTTGCTCTTGAAGCCTAGGACGGTCGATTCCGCAATAATCTCCTCTGGGAGGGCATTCCAGGTGTCAACCACTCTCTGAGTGAAGCAGAACTTCCTGATATTAGTCCTGAACCTGTCCCCCCTCAGCTTCATTCCATGTCCTCTAGTCCGTGTCAAATTGGACAGTGTAAATAATCTTCTCTGCTCTATTTTGTCGATTCCTTTCAGTATTTTGAAGGTCTCGATCATATCCCCACGCATTCTCCTTTTCTCAAGGGAGAACAATCCCAGTGTTATAAGTCTATCCTCATATTCCAGTCTCTCCATACCCTTCACCAGTTTTGTTGCTCGTCTCTGCACCCTCTCCAGCAGTTTTATATCCTTCTTTAGGTAGGGAGACCAATGTTGGACGCAGTATTCCAAGTGTGGTCTGACCATTGCCCTATAAAGCGGCATTATAACTTTCTCCGATCTACTCGAGATTCCTTTCTTTATCATGCCCAACATTCTATTTGCCTTCTTTGCCGCTGCCGCGCATTGTGCCGACGGCTTCAGGGTCTTATCTATCAGTACACCCAGGTCCCTTTCTTGTTCACTCTTCCCCAGAGTTGCACCTGACATTGTATACTCATATTCCTTATTCTTATTGCCTAAATGCATTACCTTGCATTTCTCCACATTGAACTTCATCTGCCATTTCTCCGCCCATGTTTCTAACCGACACAAGTCGCTCTGGAGTTTCTCTCTATCCTCCTGCGATCTGATTGCCCGGCATAGTTTTGTATCGTCTGCAAACTTGATGATCTTACTGGATGTTCCTTCCTCCAGGTCATTGATATAAATATTAAAAAGGATCGGCCCAAGTACCGAGCCCTGGGGTACACCACTAGTCACTTTCTCCCAGTCGGAGAACTTCCCATTTATGCCCACTCTCTGCTTTCGGTTTTCCAGCCATTTGCCTATCCATCTTTGTATATCTCCCTCTATGCCATGGCTTTGTAGTTTCCTGAGAAGTCTTTCGTGTGGAACTTTGTCGAACGCTTTCTGGAAGTCCAAGTATATTATGTCCACAGGCTTCCCACTATCAATTTGCTCGTTTACGGTCTCAAAAAATTGGAGTAAATTCGTCAAACATGATTTCCCTTTCCTGAATCCATGTTGACTGGGTTTCATCAAGTCGTGTGCGTCCAAGTGCCGGACTATGCTATCCTTGATCAGTGCTTCAACCATCTTGCCGGGGACCGACGTAAGACTCACAGGCCTATAGTTGCCCGGTTCCCCTCTCGATCCTTTTTTGAAAATTGGCGTGACGTTCGCTATCCTCCAGTCGTCCGGTATCTGTCCAGTTCTGATTGTCAGGTTTGCAAGTTTGTGCAATAACTCTCCGATTTCAACCTTCAATTCCTTTAAGACTCTCGGGTGAATTCCATCCGGTCCAGGGGATTTGTCACTTTTAAGTTTGTCGATCTGATAGTATATCTGGTCTAAGTCCACTTCAACTGTGGTGAGGCTGTCCTCTATTTCTCCTGGAAACACTTTCTCTGCTTCAGGTATTGTTGAGGTGTCTTCCTTCGTAAAGACAGACGCAAAGAAGGAATTTAGTTTGTCTGCGATTTGTTTATCTTCCTTGATGTACCCTTTTCTTCCCTGGTCGTCCAGGGGTCCCACTGCCTCTTTTGCAGGTTTTTTCCCTTTCACGTATCTAAAGAAGGGCTTGAAGTTTTTGGCCTCCTGGGCTATTTTTTTCTCATAATCCTGTTTGGCATCCCTCACCGCCTTGTGACATTTCTTCTGATCATCTTTATGTTTGTTCCAGGCTTCGGTTGTCTTTATGCATTTCCATTTTTTGAAAGAGTTCTTCTTTTCTTTTATGGCTTCCTTCACCTGTATGGTAAGCCATGCCGGTTCTCTTTTGCTCTTTGTTCTCCGATCTTTGGAAATCCTCGGAATGTAGAGATCTTGTGCTTCTGTGATAGTATTTTTCAGTAGGGACCATGCCTGATCTACCGTTTCAAGTTTGTCCACCATCTTCTCTAGTCGTTTTTCTACCATGGCCCTCATGCGATCGTATTTACCGTTTTTAAAGTTTAAGGTGGTGGTTAAGGTTTTGGCATGTTTCCCTTTCCCGATGTCAAGTTTAAAGTTGATTACATTGTGATCACTCGTTCCCAGTGGAACCACGACTTCCACTTCTGTTATCGGTCCCGTGAGGCCATTTAGGACCAAGTCCAAGGTGGCGTTGCCTCTTGTCGGCTCTTTTACCATTTGTTCCAGGAAGCAATCCCCTAGCACATCCAGGAACTTGGCCTCCTTGCCGCAGTTGGAGGTTGCTAGTTTCCAGGCTATCCCTGGGAAATTGAAGTCTCCCAATACAATTACATTGCCCGTCTTGCATTCTTGTTTGATTTCTTCCATCATTTCTGAGTCAGTTTCCTCCGCCTGTCCTGGGGGACGATAGTAAAGGCCAATTTTCGTATCTGCACCATATTGACCAGGAATTTTGATCCAGAGTGACTCAAGCTTCTCTTTCATTTCTGTTGTAACCATTTCAACAGAATCTATTTCCTCCTTAACATATAGAGCAATACCTCCACCTTTCTGCCCTACTCGATCTCTTCTATACAGTTTGTATCCCTGTAGTACTGTGTCCCATTTGTTTTCTTCATTCCACCATGTTTCTGTTATGCCAATGATATCCAATATGTCATGTCTCGCTATTGTCTCTAGTTCCCCCATTTTGTTACCTAGACTTCTAGCATTCGTATACATACATCTAAATTCCCTTTGTGTTACCTTTTTGGACCTTCTACTCTTGGCCGTCCCTATAGTTTCAAATACGGTATCCTTTACTGCTCCTGTGTTATCACCCTTGTTTGCTGTGTGGTCGTCCTCTCCTGTGTCTGAGTTGTCCCTTCCTGCTTTTTCTCCCTTATTGGCTGTGGGGTCGTCTTCTCTTGTGTAGGAGTAGTAGTCCTTGGCTTCTTCGTCGGGGCATCCTGCTATCCGTGCCATCGACCGGTGGTCGACTGTCGGCTTTCCCCTATCTTTCAGTTTAAAGCCTTCTCGATTGCCTTCTTCATGTTGCCTGCCAAAACTCGTGCTCCTTCCTTGTTGAGGTGTAGTCCGTCCCTTCTGTAGTACTTGCTTTTTCCCCAGAAGGCCGTCCAGTTGCGCACGAAGTCGAAGCCTTCTTCTTCGCACCATCGTCTCATCCAGGCGTTGATTACTTGCAATTCCCCTTGTCTCTTTCCATCCGCTCTTGGTACTGGGAGGATCTCAGAGAAGGCCACCCTCACCTCCCTGATCTTCAGTTGTCTTCCGAGTGAGCGGAGCTGGCCCTTCAGCTCTTCCCTGTCATACTTCCGACCGCTCACATAATTTGTTCCCACGTGGATAAGCACAGCGGTGTCCTCTCCCCCTGCGCCATCTATGATCCTGGAGATCCTGTTGGTCACATCCTTCACTCTTGCTCCAGGCAGACAGGTGACGACTCTGTCCTCTCTTCCTCCTGCGGTGTGGCTGTCCACATGTCGTATAATGGAGTCGCCTACGATGATCCCCATCTTCTTTATTCGGGAGTTCCTTGGGGGGCGTAGGTCCACGTCCTTGGAGTAGGGCCAGTCTTCTTCCTCCAATGATACTCTTGAAATTGTTTCCTGTTCTTTGGGTGGGGGGATGTCTTCCTGTGCTCTCACTATTTCTCCTGTGTATCATTTTCTGTTAGTCATCCCCCCCCCCAAAAAAAAAAAAAAAAAATCTGAGAAAAAGACACATTCGTAAGGTTGCAGGATAATGTAACCTTTATTTAAGGGGAAGGTGACTTTTGCAGTTTTTTCTAAGGAAATAGTGATTCAGTATTTAAGGGAGGGCTGGGATCATGCGCTCCTCAAAGAAGGGCAAGTGTTCCAAAAGTTTTGCTCTCACACATTTTGAACCAACGCTGTGAATTTAGACTGTACTGACAGTAAAAAGGGGGAATGATGGAAGTCTCTGGTATTGAAGGAAGTCCTTTATATCAAGGACACAGCTGTTTTCCTGTTGGGCAGGTCAGATGCTACACCTTCCACCGGGTTCGCCATAAATTATTGCAAACTGTGTTATTAATATAGACTTACGTTTCAGATAGTATTACTGCTTTAGAATGCATTTGAACACTTTTATATATGTATGGAAAGGATTCAGAGTTAAAGTCTTGGGCAAGTAGGTGGGAAGGGGGGATTTGTTCAGAGATGTTTGGGGATTGCATAGAACTAAAACTATACACTGGCACTGGCACTGCAGTGTAGTAGGCAGGAACACGTCAGACCAAAGCACAGGGCCAGACGGAAACTCAATGCCTGACAGTATGGTGCACGACCTACTCCTACTGGAGCACTGGTCCAGGACCTGGCAACTCAGTTTCAATACCGAAAAATGTAAAGTCATGCACCTGGGCAGCCAAAGTCCATGCCATTCGTACACCTTTAATGGTAAAATCCTACAAAGGACTGTAGCAGAACGTGACTTAGGGGTGATCATCAGTGAGGACATGAAGACTGCCAAGCAAGTGGAGAAAGCTTCATCTAAGGCTAGACAAATCATAGGTTGTATACGTAGGGGTTTCGTCAGCCGGAAGCCCGAAGTCATTATGCCATTGTACAGATCCATGGTGAGACCCCATCTGGAGTACTGTGTACAATTTTGGAGGCCGCATTACCGCAAAGATGTGCTGAGACTTGAGTCGGTCCAGCGTATGGCCACCCGGATGGTCTCAGGACTCAAGGATCTCCCGTATGAGGAAAGGCTGAAAAAATTGCAGCTATACTCACTCGAGGAACGCAGAGAGAGGGGAGACATGATCGAGACGTTCAAATATCTCACAGGCCGTATAGAGGTGGAGGAGGATATCTTCTTTTTCAAAGGCCCCACGGCAACAAAAGGGCATCTGTGGAAAATCAGGGGCGGGAAACTACACGGTGACACCAGGAAATACTTCTTCACCGAGAGGGTGGTTGATAACTGGAATAATCTTCCACTGCAGGTGGTCGAGGCCAGAAGCGTGCCTGATTTTAAGTCAAAATGGGATCGCCACGTGGGATCTCTTCACAGAGAAAGGTAGGGGAGGGTTATTGGGGTGGGCAGACTTGGTGAGCCGTGGCCCTTATCTGCCGTCTATTTCTATGTTTCTATGGTTTGGTAATCCTTGTTGTTTGTTATGAATTTTATAATAAAAGAGAAAAAGAAAGTGGAAATAAAGAAGTAAATAAAACAGGTAAATAAATGGGGCGGGAAAGGACTAGGGGTCCCAGTGTACTTGTGTGCCTAGGGGCCCTTGAAGAATTAATCCTGCCCTGGCTTTGTGAAATAGTTATTTACACATGTAGATGTCGCTATTTCTATGTGTAGATGTTATGGACTCTGTTCTAGAAATGATCTCCTTGTTATATGTCTATAGAAATGAATCTGTACTAGTAAAGATGAAAAAAATAACATGAGAATAATTGTGCACTGCTCCTCTATTTAATTTATTTCATGAATGTACATTTATATGCCATAAAATACAACAGTCCATACACAGTATAAAACAGACAATTCAAATAAAACAATGTATAACACTTAAAACTAAGACACACAAACAAATAAAAGGTATAAAGAGCAGGGTTCAGGGCCAATCAATAGCAAAATCATTTCAGTTGGCTAGACCAAATGACTGACTTTAAAAAAGGGCCTTATTTGTTTCTTAAAAAGATTGTATCTGCCAATGTACATAGGAAGAAAGGTGAGCAATCCTACTATTCTGGGCCAGCAATTGAGCAACAGTGTTTGCAAATCTCCTTGAAATGAACAGTTCCTTTGTTGCCATACTGGATCCAAACTGTACATGAAATTATTGATTTTGACATTTTTGTTTTGGAACATTGCACATCTGTATGAGGAGGTGATATTTTAAAATGTTTAAGCCAAAAGAAACATTACCTGTTTAGATGCAGACCTTAATTCCCTGTGGTGTAAATTCAGAGAGTGAATGGTACCTAGGCAGTAGAGTGGGGTAGGCAGGCCACTGGGAACAATATTTTACTTGACATAGCATCAGTAACTATACAGCTTAGGGGCAGGACTAAAAATTGTTCAGCTATTCCTATGTTTTACTTTAACTTGATTTTGAAACAGTTATCAATTAATAATTGTACACAGCAAGTGAGTTTTTTTTCTACATTGTGGGGTTTTAAAGCACATGCGCTGAGGTTTTCCATTCTGTAAGCCAGCTCTATATCGGGGTGCATGTATTTATTTATTCATTTTTCTTTACCGTTCTCCCAAGGGAGCTCAGAATAGTTTACATGAATTTATTAAGGTACTCAAGAATTTTTCCCAGTCTGTCCCGATAGGCTCACAATCTATCTAATGTACCTGGGACAATGGGGGATCAACATGCCCCTTGCAATGCATAAACACTAGGCTCTTAGGTATGCAACTGCACATTTACCTGCAAAAATGCTAGCAGGGTGTCTGGGTGCTATTATGTAAGGATTCACATAAGAGGAAATTCAATAAATAGCGCTGAAACTTGAGTACTAAAATAAATTCAGTGCTAAGCGCTATTCAGAATGCCCCTAACATGCCCATAGCCACACCCCCTTCTGAGATTCTTGACATAGAAATTAGGCACCATGCCTTATAGAATAGTTCACATCCAGAAGTGTGTCCAAAATTTTAATGAGTGGCATTAACAACAATAATTGGTTGTTAGCATCCAGTTATCGATGGTTCAGAGCTCATTATCCAATGTATTTGTGTGCACTTCTTGAAAGCATGCCCCAAAATTGGACACACAACTTTGGGTGCCATATATAGATTAAGGAGGATGGTGTGTAAATGCCAGGGGGTGTACACATGGGTGAGCAATGGGCAAGGTTGCCAACTACACACATAACTTACACACTACTGTAAGCTGCATGCATCCCTGCTGCAATTTGTGTGGTCACAGCTATGTCAGGTGTATGGCTGGTGTAAGAGCAGGAAAGAAAACATAGAACACGCTAATACCAGGTTGTGCAGGTATTTTATAATGGATTCTGGGTGCCCAGATGCTGTTCTAGAATAGGTTATCAGCATGGAGCATCGGGGCACCTACATGGAAGTACGCAATTACAGAAGTGACCCCCCCCCCCAAATGTCAACCCTTGGAGCTGGCACCATCAAACGTATCTCCTTGACCCCTAAGTTACATTACATTACATTAGAGATTTCTATTCCGCCATTGTCTTGCGGTTCAAGGCAGATTACAAAAGAATTACAAAAAACGTATTACAAGAAGAAGATATCTGGTAATTTCTACAGGAGATAAAGAGTAGATGAGGTTGTTTTGGGAAATCAGGAAGTGGGAAGGAGCTAGTGGTATTAAGTTGTTTGTTGTACAATTCCTAATTCTTAGGGCTCCTTTAACAAAACGGCTAGGGCACCAGCCTGGAGAAGAGGCGGCTCAGGGGAGATATGATAGAGGTCTATAAAATATTGAGTGGAGTAGGTGTATGTGAATCACTTGTTTATTCTTTCCAAAAGTACTAGGACTAGGGGGCATGCGATGAAGCTACTAAGTAGTAGATTTAAAACATACTGGAGAAAATATTTCTTAACTCAATGTGTAATTAAACTCTGGAATTCATTGTCAGATAATGTAGTGAAAGCAGCTTAGCAAGTTAAAAAAAAAATAAAAAAAGGTTTGGATAATTTCCTAAAGCAGAAGTCCATAAGTCATTAATAAGATTGACTTGAAGGTAAATCCACTGCTTATTCCTAGGATAAGCAGTATAAAATCTGTTTCACATTTTGGGATCTTGCCAGATACTTGTGACCTGGGTTGGCCACTGTTGGAAACAGGATACTGGGCTGGATGGACCATCGGTCTGTCCCAGTATAGCAACTCTTACGTTCTTATGATTAGCATACGCTAAATACAGTACAAAGAAGCTCATGGGAATTGAATGAGCTTACTTCATATTCAGTGCACTGCTAATAGTCGTGCTGATTTGTAAAAAGAGCCCTTAAAGAAATATTTCATACAAAGTCAATTAAAATGCTTTTAAATAAATATTATCTTATGTTGAATAGAATTCTCTGGCTTTTAAAAATGATCTGTGGTTGAATCATTCCTCCTTTACAGAGCTGTAAAAGGCAAATCCTTGAGCCAGGTCAGAGGTTACAGGGGTTTGGCTTGGTTAATACCCCTACCGGGAACATGTGTATTTGAAATTCTTTTGGACTACATTATTCAGGGTTTTTTTACTGGTTCATTTTAGCATATAAATTATTATCTTCAGTGAAAAAGCCTTTGGAATAATATTGTCCAATTTCATGGTTCCTAGCAAGGGGATAGTCATTATAACTGTGAAGGATGAGTTCACCTCTTCCTTTAACAAAAAAGTAAAGAATTTTAAATTGTACAGAAACATTTTGAAGATCCCTCATACATTATGTCAAGGGTCATGGGTTTGATATACCATCTTTCTGAGGTACAACCAAAATAGATTTACATTTTTTATTATCTGTAAGTACTTCCTCTGTCCCCAGTGGGCTCACAGTCTATGATTTTGTACCTGTGAACTGTCTACACATACACAACACTAACAGAAAGCATAATTTTCAAGAGACAAGTACAATGAAACAATAGGATGGTTAGAAACAATGTGTCCGATATTCAGCACTATTTAGTTAGCCGGGAACAGCTTCCAGCCAGCTACATACCACATAGCCAGTTTTTCTGTGATATTCAGCTCCATGGTGTTGCTACACCTGAAATACTGTAAGCAATTCTGTCACCACATCTGAAAAAAAGATATAGCGGAATTAGAAAAGGTAGAGAGAAGGGCAATGAAAATGATAAAAGGAATGGGGCAACTTCTCTATGAGGAAAGACAAAAGTGGCTAGGGCTGTTCAGCCTGGAGAAGAGACAGATTAGAGGAGATATGATAGAGATCTATAAAATACTGAGTGGAGTGGAAAGGGTAGATGTGAATTGCTTGTTTACTCTTTCCAAAAATACTAGGACTAGGGGGCATTCGATGAAGCTCCTAAATACTGTAGTAAATTTAAAACAAACAGGAGAAATATTTCTTCACTCAATTTGTAATTAAACTCTGGAATTTGTTGCTGGAGAATGTGATGAAAGCAGTTAGCTTAGCAGGAATTTAAAAAGGTTTGGATAACTTCCTAAAACAAAACTTCATGAGCCATTATTAAGATGGACTTGGGGGGGACATCACGTGATCTTGCTTGGCATGGACGCATAGCGTGATCTCTCGCCACATCGGGGATAGTTTTCACCAATAAAGCAGCCCTTTTTCTGTAGCTTGCCTTATAAAATCAAACGGATTTGCCACATGAGAACTATGGCGACTAAACAAGGTAAATCTGATAGCACCTTTACTATGCAATCTGCTACAAAATGCTCTAAGCAAGATCTGCCCACGCCAGAGAAGGCCTTACGTACACCTCTGCCTCCTGACCAGCATGATGGCTCTGACGATTCCTTATCTGCTAGTATCAAACTCCTTACGGAACTGATGCAGCAAAACCTCCAGACAACTTCTGAAATAAAATTAGACATCGCTAATATGAACATTAAAATTTCTCAATTTAATGCCAGAATTGAGCTCTTAGAAGAGAGAACATCTGCTCACGCTGAATCGCACGTGGCCTTCGAGCGCAAGCTTCATAAGATAGATCAGTTGCAGGCCGAAATTGAAGACATGAATAACAGAATGAGGAGAAAAAATGTGCGAATTCTAGGACTACCTGAGTCTGTTGAAGGTTCAGACCCTGTTTCCTTCCTCCAAAACTTGCTACCTGGTTTGCTAAATATCACCTTCAATCCACCGATAGAGATTGAAAGAGCACACAGGATTCTGTCTAAACCTGCTCCTAGCATCTCAACTCTGCGCCTTTGATTTTTAAAGTATTGAGGTATGCACAGGCTATACAAATTCTACAGGCAGCTAGAGCCAACTCCAACCTGCATTTTCAGAACAAGAAACTGATTTTTCTTCCTGACCTTTCCAATGCTACAGCCAAGCACAGAAAATTGTTCCTGGAAATGAGGCCAAAACTGAAAGCGCTGGGCGCTCAATATGGCCTCTTCTACCCGGCGAGAATGAAGATTACTTACAGTAATAACCCCAAAAATTACGATGACCCTGCTCTCTTACAGAAGTTTCTTCATGAACTTTCAATTCATAGTAAGTGATTTTCTTGCCTCTCCATCTGTGCTGTTGGCTGCTTTTCTATCTTCATCTACTCCCCTTTCTGGATCGAGTCTTTGTGCTATGTCCTGTTGAATTCACTTGCTCTAAAAATAGTTTACCTACTTTTTTCCTTTCTGATCTTAGATCATGATGTGTTTTTTTTGCTCATCGTTATTTTTTATGTTTACTTTTTCACTAGATTTGTGTGTACAATATTACACTTGTTCGATGCTTCCATGGAATCACAACCTAAGGCTTTTTTCATAACACTTTTAGGCCTTGGCTCTGCAAGCGGACCTTACTCTCCACATGTATTTGCTTTCCAATGCTGAAAATTGATTGCTTCATAAATCCTATCAAAGGGAAGAAGTTTCTGTTATATTTTAAAAACCTGAACTCAGACATTTGTTTTTTACAAGAGACTCATTTAAATAACGCCGAATCTCAGAAACTGGTTGGAAAATTTTTTGATCAAGGTTTCTCACTACCCTTATCCGGAAATCATTCCCCTTTAAACCTACATCTCACATTCATGATTCCGAGGGCTGATGGTCCAGACTGGACGGTACTATAAATGGATCACCTATTACTCTCATCAACGTTTACGTACCCAACGTGGATGATCCTCATTTCTTTCAAAAATTTAACTCTTCCTCTTCCTCAGCATTCATATCTCACACAATCTTGGTAGGCGATTTCAATTTTCCCTTGGACCCTCTTCTTGACCGGTCCTCTCAGACAAGACCTGCAAAACTACAAGTAAGAGCCTTCTTCAAATCTCTAGCTTCAACCAATGAATGGACAGACTTATGGAGATTATTTAACCCAACTACAAAGGACTACACATTCTTTTCAGCCACACATCAGTCCTACTCTACACTGGATTACTTTTTTGCATCCAAGGACCTTATACCCATGTTTTCTTCATCCAAACGTTTTGGGATCTCTATCTCAGACTACGCTGCAATCCAATGTACATTGAATTGGTCCACAAACCAAAGGAATTCTAATACTTGGAGATTCAACACCTCTTATTACATGATCCCCAATTTCTTGATCATATTTTTCAACGTACTAAGAATTTCTTTGACCTAAATGAGGATCCCAGTATCTCTTATATACATATTTGTGAAGCATATAAAGCCTTTCTCAGGGGTGATAAGTTTTGCCGTCCACAAAAGAAAATTACTTTCATCTAACTTTGCTCAAATGGAAAAAGATATACACAACTTAGAATCAACATTGTACTCCTTTTCTGATCCTGCTACTAGACGAAACCTTCAGAAACTGAAATTTGATTACAATACTCTACTATCCGATATATCAGAGGCCTTTCTGTTCAGTAAGAGTGTGCTTTACTACTCTGAAGTAAATAAGTCTGGGAAACTCCTAGCATCAAGCATCGTATTTCCTCCATCAAATTAGCCTCTGATCACCTTCTTACTTCCATTCCTGAAATCCTTCAGGCCTTCAAAGATTTTTATCAAAATCTCTACCCATCTGAATGTAATGCTCCATCCGACACAATCAGAGACTTTTTATCTAACCTCTCTTCCACAGGTTGATCTCAGTTCTCTTTCAGATCTTCAAGCTCCAATTCAAGATTCGGAAATTGCCTCTGCTATCAATTCCCTACCTCCTGCTAAATCCCCTGGACCTGACGGTCTTCCAGTGGAACTTTACAAAGTATTATCTTCAACATTAACTCCGAAACTTCAGAGCTATTATCAAGCTTTGCTGTCCTCTCCGAATTCCATGGGCAGATTCTCGGAAGCAACGGTTATCATTCCCAAGCCTGGCAGAGACAATCAGCTTGTAAAGAATTATCGTCCTATTTCATTACTCAATTTGGACTTTATACAAAGCTTCTTAGCTTCAGATTAAAAAATGTTATCCATCCTCTTAGTCACAAAGACCAAGTCAGATTTCTGGGTGGCAGATATGGAGCTGATAATAGCAGATTATTCTCTAATCTAATTCATTAGGCCCGATCAAAGGCCTTTCCAATCATATCCATATCCCTGGATGCTGAGAAGGCCTTTGATCGGGTTGAGTGGAATTTCATATTTATAACATTGGAACATTTTGATTTTCCTCCAGAATTTATACATATGTAACATATACTGTACACTGTTCCATCTGCATACATTTGGCTAATGGTGATCTCTTCCCAACAATTTACGTTTCAGAGAGGTACAAGGCAAGGGTGCCCTATTTCACCCTTGCTCTTCAACCTGGCCCTAGAGCTTCTACTGTCTGCCATCAGACAAAATGGTAATATTCATGGTGTTGTATATGGTAGTGAAGAATATAAACTCGCTGCAAATGCGGATGACATCCTTCTTTATCTCACAGAACCCGAGAAGTCCATGATTGCTCTAATTGATAGCATTGACTATTTTTCTAAGCTCTCAGGTTATAAAATAAATTGGGATAAAATGGAGCTCATGTCACTCAATGATCATTCTATCCCTTATTTCATTGCCAACACTCTTAAAGTGGGTTTCATCTTCCATCAAGTATTTAGGTATTCACTTTTCTAGAGACTTATTTACATCTTCCAAAATCAACATGGACTTTCTTTTGAACAACCTTACCTCCCCTCTTCGGAACTTGAGCTCCCTCCAAGTTTTCCGCAAACATCTGAAAACCTGGCTTTTCACAAAAATGTAAGTCTCCCTCCAACTTAGGAATTCTAGGAAACTCTTATCTTGGCATCCCAAGTCCTCTAAATTTTCTTCACACTGCTACCTCTAACCCTCTGTTGTAGTTCCTTCCTATTTCTTCCACTGTAAACCGCGCCGAGCTCTACAAACGTGGAGAAGATGCGGTATACAAACCTAAGGATTAGATTAGAATAGGGTTAAGGATTCTATTCGCCCCTGGTCACCTCTCCATCTTTCCCAGTGGGGACGTCTAGATTCTTTAAAGATGGTAATTGTGCCTAAAGTCCTTTACTTTCTTAGTATGTTTCCCTTACTATTGCCGTCCCACTTTTACAAATCATTGGAAAAACTTCTTGTTAACTTTTTATGGAACTATAAGGCCCCAAGGATTCCTTTACAAAAATTAAAATCTCCAAAACTCTCTGGGGGGGTTGATTTCCCAGATTTCCAATTGTATCACAGATCCTTCATACCGCACCAAGCGGTGGAATGGTTACTACCCGGTCACTTATCTAACAACCCATGATGGCTATCATTTGAACGAAATTTTATGTCTCCACTTAAACTTTCCATAATTCTTGGTATGTCCCTTCCTAAGTTAGGGAAAACTCATCCTATCATCAAAAGCATGTATGAATCGCTCAAATTGCTAGACTCCACTTTGGAAATTCCCATATCTAACTCTTTCAACATACCCATTTGGAATAACTCACTACTTTTAATAGATAAAAAACCTATCTCCTGGACCCCCCTGGCAAAAACATGATGTTTGGGATTTATCCTTTCTAGTAAACCCAATTTCCAAACAATGGAGAACTTTTTCTGAGACTCAAACCACTTCCAATGTGGCTGACACTCAGTTTTTTCAATGTCTGTAATTATGCTCGGCCTTGCGTAAGAGCTCCATACTGCTTTCCGATCTCCAAACCTTGGCCTCCATATATGATCTTGCCATTAAATTAAACCATCAAGGTCATATAGCCTCACACTTTAAACAACTGAAACCTTCTACACTATTAGCTCTTCGTAAAACATGGGAAACTGACACCTAGTCTTTTATCTCTGATTCAGACTGGGATGACATTTGGATCCAATTATATGAATCTTCTAAGTCGGCATCCACTGTCCAATCCCTATTCTTTATAACGCATAGAGCTGTGGACCCCTTTACGCTCTCACCAGATTAATCCTTTTTTTTTTGAAAATATTTTTATTGAATGAACCATTCACAAGAGGAACAATCAGCAACCAAGTCAAAAGAGAAGAACAGCATAGATACAATAATCAGGTATACAATACTGCTAGGCCAGAGAGTAGGCATTCAAACATAGCCCTCTCGTGAAAGGTCACATTTTTCACGTTTGAAACAGAACAACAGGAAAACAAACCTCCCTCCCTCCCCCCGCCCCAGGTCCCCCCACCCCCCTCCCCTTGCATCCCAAGGAACCGACCCAACTTAGAACGAGTCCCAACACGCCACATAGGCCACTGATTGCCAGCTAGTGGCATCCTTCTTACGTTGCCTCTCCCAAACCGCCATCTGGGACATACTAGCTCTCCATTGTTGAAACGTAGGGCACACACTACCCACCCAGTGCTGCAGAATTAGCTTCTTAACGAGCCCAAGGGCCACCAGCACAAAGCGTTGCAAAGGCGCAGACACACCAGCCTCAGTTAGGGGATCCGTGACACCAAGCAGCAGAGTCTTGTACGACCATTCCAGGGAACACCCCAAAACATCCTCCACCTCTTGAAGTGCACATACCCACAGCGGTCCCACCAAAGAGCATTCCAAAAAATGATGCACTAGCGTCCCCTTGAGAGCAGGACACCGGGTACAAAAGGCATCAGGCCACAGGCCCATAGTGTATCCAACGCAGCGGGTTACATACGCCCTATGCACGATCTTAAGATGAATCTCATGTAGAGCAACGTTAGGAGTCGCCCCCGCACCATCCGCAAAGCATTGGGACAACTCAGCAACCGTAACCTCTTCACCCAACTCAGAGCTCCAGCTAGCCGCCATTCGGGACAGAAAAACCTCAGCAGGCCTCCAATCTCTC